>NC_141106.1:11842541-12111826 GCF_041138505.1 Cibotium barometz | reverse complement strand
ATCCTCTCTCTCTCTATATATAGAGAGAGAGAGGATATATATATATATATATATATAGAGAGAGAGAGAGAGAGAGAGAGTATATATATATACTCTCTCTCCTCTCTCTCTTCTCTCTCTCTCTCTCTCTCTCTCTCTCTCTCTCTCTCTCTTCTCTCTCTCTCTCTCTCTCTCTCTCTCTCTCTCTCTCCCTCTCCCTCTCTCTCTCTGAGAGAGAGAGAGAGAGAGAGAGAGAGAGAGAGAGGGAGAGAGAGAGTATATATATAACTCTCTTCTCTCTCTCTCTCTCTCTCTCTATATATATATATATATATATATATATATATAAAAATCCTCTCTCTCTCTCTCTCTCTCTCTCACACACACACACACACACACACACACACACAAGCTATAATCATGTCAAATATGTAATTAAATTCTCCTCTCTCTCTCTCTCACAAGAACACACACACAAAAGCTATACTCATATCAAATGTATGTTGGATGTAATCTCTCTCTCTCTCTCTCTCTCATGCACACATAGGATTCAAGAGAGCTTCCTTTGTGAGCTTTCTTTTTAATTGAAGTGTCCAATGTGTGCTGCATCCAGCAAGAGCCTAATTAAGAAAAGCTAAATATATGGTAGGTGCAAAGTCATTCATTATAAGGGCGAGCTTGGATGCAAGAGTACCATTGAAGAGAGAGAAGGATCCAAAGAAGAGAGTGGTGATAACAGGGATGGGGGTGGTGTCAGTATTTGGCAATGATGTGGATACATTCTATGAGAAGCTCCTACAAGGGGAGAGTGGGGTGCACTACATCCACAAATTTGATACTTCCAAATTCCCCACAAAGATTGCAGGCGAAATTAAGGCATTCACTTCTCAAGGCTACATCGATGGCAAGAACGATCGCAGGCTCGATGATTTCATCCGCTATTCCTTAGTTTGTAGTAGGAAAGCCCTGCAACATGCCCATGTTAAACAAGGTAATGTGAACCCCCCTAGATGAGTTGAACAAGGTAATGTGACCCCCCCCCCCCAAAAACACACACACACACACACACACACAGAAGAAAACAAAAAAACCAAACACACAACACACACACACAACTTGGCATGGAAGCCCCCATGTGGAGGCCACCCCAGATCGTGGTTATGGTTTGCCGTATCATGAAGTAAACTCAGGTCAACACGAGTTTACTTTGTGACGTGGCAAGTTTTGGTCAAACAATATAGGTAGGATACGTTTTGCATGCATTTCATCAGACGCATACATGTGTAATGGTAGGGTGTTGGGCTTGCAACTCAGGGTGCTGGGCTCAAAAATTGGGGGGAAGGGGGGGGGGGTCTTGCTCCCTCCCAAAAAGAAGAAAATAAAATAAAAGGAAAAGAGAAAAAGAAACAAACAGACAACGCACTTCTTTCTTGTACTGTTGAGTTGGAATGGCCACTTGTGATTTCTAACCGCCGGCAGAAGTGTACTTAGAGACACACTAGTGGGTGTGACCAAGGAGGTAAAATATAAAATTCTCTCTTTGCATAAACAAGGTTTTTGCCTATATTACGTTGTGGCAGAGTAGAGATTTACCTCGTTTTAATATATAGTATAAAAGGGATTTTGCTTACAGTATTGCCGCTTAGCAAAGAAGAGAAACCTCTTTTTAATATATATAAATATAGATTTGTTAGTACTCTTGATTACATAGGAAGTTTTTGACATTTTCCCATGTGGGGAAAAAGGCTCTTTGCCCTCTTTTTTTTCCTCTATAGTGTTTGACATCATGAGCTTTTGCTCGTGAGGTACCACATACCTAGTTAGGTGCGGTTCGGGGTAGGGAGCTGTCGGCCCCCAACCGCACCTAGCTAGGTATGCGTTCCCCCCCTCCCCCAGGTCAGCAGCCCCTTACGCCCCGTGCCTCCCTCACAAAAGCTCATGATGTTGTCGTAATCACAATGTCAGAATTACTGTGGGCATTTGTCTAAAACTTATTGTGTTAACGAAGGGGAGTAGAGTACTATTGGGTTGGTTTCCTTCCCCAAATACTCTCACTATACATAGTTACTTAGTTTCCTTATACAAACTGCATGCCTCTCTCTCTCTCTCTCTCACTCTCTCCTCTTCCTTCCTCTCTCTTTTTGGTTCCCCCCTCTCTCTCATAGACTCTCTCTACCTCTAATGAGGAGAATGTGATTTGTGTAGGAGAACTTGTTCCTTTTACCTTTGGACTTTTCTGCCCGGAAGGGCCTTAGTGTTGGGTTGGAGGGTTTACATTAGGAAGAAGGTATAGTAATGGAGGTATTTAACAATAATTACATACTTATAGGCCTTAGGAAATAGGGTATTCCCATCACGATTATCTTTTGATTAGTTTTATTAATAAGGAAAAAGAATTCTTTCCTTGATTTCTCAAAATTCTTTTAAACCAAAACACACACACACACACACACAAACTCTCCCCATCAATGGTCACAGACACATTCTCTCCTTTCTCTCTCTTAATTTACTTCCCTTCCCCTTTTCTCTTATTTTTTCAAAACTCTCTCTCTCTCTCTCTCTCTCTCTCTCTCTCTCTCTCTCTCTCTCTCTCTCTCTCTCTCTCTCTCTCTGTCTTTTGACATTTTTTGCACACAACTCCTTAGATTACTTGTGGGTTCAAACAACCATTTTTTATTCTAACTTACACCAAACACACATTTTTGCCCGTGACTTAAGGGTGGCTTTAGTTGAGCACCCTTACCCAATTTTGAGGTATCAAAGGTAATGTAAATATTGATGCAAAAATTTTGGTTGTGCCGAGCATCAACCATTTCGCAATAGTATGTCATTTTTTTACTGCGGTATCTAGAATTTATGCCACTATTTGATGACCAAAACATTAAAAAATGGGCATGGCTATAGATGACAAAAGCAAATATGCTTTCCATAGTGATAAATTATATGGGCTTTTGAGTCTTATGTTCTCTGCTTCCCACCATTATAGAGCCTAGTACTTACCCGATAGATGCATTGTAGGGACTGGGTTAGAAAGTTAAGTAGCTTTGGATTCAGGAAGTGTAGCTGTATCTGGACGAGAGGGATAAATTCGATATATTGATGGAGCAATGGTTATTGGAGTCAGCAATAGCAGCAAATCTGGGAAAGGATTTCCATTGGAAATGAAGGAGAATATGCCGTTTACTAGAATATCTGCCAAAAAACTTGGATTAGTGAGTAGCAGATACTTCGACTTCAATGAGATTATTTCAAACTATTTTGAAGTATTTTTAGGTATACCTAAAAATACAATTAATCGAAGTGAGTCACCCCTACACAAGGACCACCATGCACCTAAAACAAAACAAAGGCATATTTAAATCCATTCATCATAGCCTTGAAGACTAAATAATGTGAACATAGAAATCAAGGCATCACTGAGGTACCATGTACAAACCTTATCCATCTTGGCGTCTTTTCAGCGCTATGCATTATACACCCACGTGGTTTTGGTCACCATTAAGACATATTCAAGAATATCAAACTCTTTGTGCTTTAGGACCCCACAGTAGAAGTAAGGAGTGAGAGCACGCTTCCCTTCCATTCTCCGGGGCCCTCTCTCTCTCCGACGGAGTGACATCTGCAGTTTCTATCCCAGTATTTTTAGTTGAAACGGAGTCGGTTGAGATAATATAGCTTTGAAGGCTAAATAATGTGGACATAGAAATAAAGTGCATTATTGATGTACCATGATATTGTCAAAATGTTAAGTTTGCATTCTAACAAAAAGTACAGTTCTGGTGAAGTCTACTAAATTGTTGTGGTGAGTTTCATGTATAGGGGGATAAGAAAAGGATGGGTGTGGTGATAGAACAGGGATGGGTGGGTCAAAGGTGATGGGGGATGGAATAGAGACAACGTTAGAGAAGGGATTTAAGAAGATGAGTCCATTCTGTATACCATATGGTATAGGGAATGCAGGAGCATCATGGGTGGCCAATGGAGGTGGGGATGATGGGGCCAGTGTATTCTATTGCAGCAGCATGTGGGACATCAAATGCATGCATGTATGCTGCAGCAAACCACATAAGGGACGGTGAGGTAGATATTATGGTCACGGGTGGCACGGAGGCACCCATCCACTCCTTCGCCTTTGCAAGATTCCTTTCTTGCAAGACAGGCCCTCTCTCGACAAAATCATGACCCCCCCTCTGCCTCTCGTCCTTGGGACCTCCATCATGATGGGTTTGTGATTGGTGAAGGAGCTGCTTGTCTTGTGAGTACCACTCTCATCTAGTCTATTTCCTTTTTGTTCAAATGTAAGAATGGAAACTTGCTTTCCTTTTCCTTGTCATAATGCTTTCTAGCATGCTAGAAGATGTTCATAACATGTAATTTTAAAGTTTTTAAAATCCCTTGCCCTCCTCCGAAGAGTATACCAATTTTTTTAGCATGAATGCACTCTGCTACGTTGATTGGCTCATTAAGTTATTTCCTCTTTTTCCACATAAATAGGGATAAATTTTGATTCTTGTTATATTTTCAAAGAGAAATTCAAACTCAATCACTATACAAGTACCACAGAGAAGAGACAATTAAGACAGAGGTTTAGAAGGAGATGAACTTCACAAGCATTTGCCAAATGAATGACTACAATAGAGCACATTTGTTGTCCATAATGACCATAGAGAGAGAAAGAGAGAGAGAGTAAAGATCAAAAACATGGAGGCTTAGTATGGAGATGAGTGATGATGAGTCAAGTTTCATAAGTCCATAATGGTTTTGTAAGTAGAAAAGCATTGCCAATATGATCATTGCAATATGATCATATTGCAATGGTTTTTGTAAGGTAGAAAAGCATTGCAATATGATCATGGATCCAAGGCAATACAAAAAGAGAAGAGAGAGAAGAAGAGAACTTTTAACATTTTGGGAAACTATCCCAAGAGACCAATTTGATCTATTCGACAAGATTTGAACTCAAGACCTTTATTCAAGAGGGAAATGAGATAACCAATCTACCCACACTTGGGCGATAGAGATAGATAGATAGAGAGAGAGAGAGAGAGAGAGAGAGAGAGAGAGAGAGAGAGAGAGAGAGAGAGAGAGAGAGAGAGAGAGAGAGAGAGAGAGTTCAAACATGCACATGCAGAACTTAACTTCAACCACATAAAACATACCTTTTAAAAACAAACTTACACAAAAAAAAGCCTTGAGAAAAACCCCATTCAAAAACCTTACATCATCATTGGGGTCTATCACATATGCATCAGTATAATAGGATGGCACTTAATCAATGGCTAGTGATAGATATCGGGGTGCCTACCCTTGTGGCACCCATTTGATTGGCACGTTCACTGGTCGCGCAGGTCGTGGCTAGTGACGTGGCTTATTGAAATGAACATGTTCAAACACATGTTTATAAATATGTGCTTGAACACACATTCCATGAACGTGCATGTGGGCGAGTGGTTAGCTCGGTGGATTGCCAAGTGTGAGCTCGTGAGTTTGAGTGTGGGAAGACACACATGATCATACACTTTTTGTTTAAATGTATGTTAAACATCATCACAATCGGTAATCGGGATGACGGGGCTGACACGGGGGTAGGCACCCTAATATCTAGCCACCGCCGTGAGAACTTGGGCCCTTTTCCTTTGTTTTTCTCTTTGGTGTCCAACATCATAAGATTCTACTCAAGGCACCGCATACCTAGCTACTAGCTTTTCGTGACTTTTATTCTCTCATAATATCAAAGACTTTGAGATATGAAAAATCATTCTACTAAATATTTTCTTATCAATGCTAGTACCTCACACTTTTCCCAAGATAATAAATGCTCTCTCTCTCTCTCTCTCTCTCTCTCTCTCTCTCTCTCTCTCTCTCTCTCTCTCTCTCTCTCTCTCTCTCTCTCTCTCTCTCTCTCTCTCTCTCTCTCTGTGGCAAGCCACCATCGCGATCCACTAATCACTATCTCTTTCCCCTTATTTGGTTTTTGGCTTGCCCTTAGAAGGCATGGTAGAAAAAAACTCTTTTATTTCAAATCACTATCTCTTTCTCATATTAAGAAATACTTTTTGGCCTGCCCAAAGGGCAAGGACTAAGCATCACTTATACTTTTTTGCTTAACTAAAATTAATATTTTACTAGGTGAAAAAAATAATATATAGTAATCATTTCAATCTATTTGAAAAAAACTTCTTAACTAAATTTAATATTGTATTGTTATGGTATATTAAAGGTGATTTAAGTCTAGTTTCATTCATTTTTTTATGGTCGGGAATAAAGTGAGCTAGTCATCTTAAAAGCTTACTTAACTCTAGTTTCATTTCTTTTTGTAGGGGCTCACCCAAGCACATGGGCCATCTTTGAGGATAAATTTCGCAAGGAATTTCTCCCTAAAAATGGGAAGGATCATAATTGGACGGCCTAGAATAAGTGTCGAATGGATGCTTTGACACTTACCCAATATGTGTCCAAGCACCGGGAGATCATTTTAAAGTTGGATGGTCTTGATGACTTTCAATGGGTTAGGGGTTTCATTCAAGGCTTGGACAATGAGTACAAGGCCAAGGTGAAAACACAGTACCCCAAAACCCTAGAAGATACCATCAAAAGTGCACAAATTTTTATAATGATATATTTGATAAGAAGTCTAATTTGCACGAGGGAAATCTTTTCCCTCACCTTCATTGTCTAGTAAGAATGGGAAGCATAAATTTCCACCTTCCTCAAAGGAGGATAGAGGTAAGAAGCCCAAGGGGGCACAAGGACCGCTTTCAAGCGACGAGCTTGTGAGAGCACGCTAGATTGATTCAATAAGCATGCATGTCAATGCATGTCGAGGATCTACGCTCCTTGCATACTAATCCATCACATAAAAAGCGTCAAGTCTTCAAGTAGACACATCGTAAGTGTCGTCGAACAAAACCACTTTCTTCAAGTCTTCAAATCTATGATTTTATGCCTCGTTGATGCATAAAATACCCTTGCATGTAATTGTATGCAACTAAGTCAAAGTTGGTGTAGAAAACGACTCCAAACAAGAAAGAAAACAACTCCACTTTGATCGAGACGAAAACAAAGTGAGTTAAAAATTCTGAGAAAACTTGTGGAACTGTGCAATTTTTCCAACAAAGCTTGAAGAAATTGAATCAAAGTCAAAACTTCCACTCAAAATGGAGGAGCCGCCTTGCTTGCATGCACCATGCAACCTCGCATGCGAATTTCCCACCAAGAAAAGAGAGACTATGCACTGCAATGTTTGCAAGAGAGAGGGAAAAAGATACCTTGCTTGCAAAAATGTCACCTTTGCAATCATGCCCTTGTTGCCTCTTCTTCTACTAGATAAAGATAGAGAGATGGAGAGATTTTTTCATGCCACAAAGAAGCCAGAGAGAGAGAGAGAGAGAGAGAGAGAGAGAGAGAGAGAGAGAGAGAGAGAGTTCATTGTATTCCCCTTGACACAAACCGTGGGCACAACTATTGAAAAATCAAACATAGCTCTCAAACGGTGCACAATATCACTTCGTTTATGAGAGACAAAAAGTTGTAGAATAGCATTTTCCTTCAGCTCACGTGGACTATTTTGCAAAAAATGAATATTTACAAAAAAATTACTATTCAACAAATTTCGCCCTCATCCCAATAATAGTTTCCATAGAGAAGGCTTGGAAGAGAGAAAACACATGCTCTGATACCAATGTAGAGCACATGCTATGACCTAAGAGAGGGAAGAGAGCTCTAGTTAGCCACCCAACCATGCAAGAAAGGTTGAAAGCCATACATAAGCATAAAGGGACTAAAACTAGTAGACTGGGCAAATAATCCTCCCAATTAGATTGTCTGTTGCTCACATCTGCTCGTGGAATATCTTTAAGAACTTGGTATATCCGCTGTGTCTGCGCATTCGTTTTAGGGTGATCAGTGGTACTTGGATGGAGCAATGTATTCAACCGTTTGAATATGGTTCTCCAAAAATGGCTATGAAACTTTCTATCACGATTGCTTATAATGTTGGCTTGTACCCACAGAGCCGATAAATATTTTGCACGAATAGTCATGCTAACTCGGGAGTCTTAGCTGTTGTTTTTGTTGGAATGAATCGACACATCTTAGTAAGGCGATCTACCACTACCTAGATAGCATCATGGCTATGATTAGAAGTTGTGGTAGTCGAACAATGAAATCCACATAGATACTTTCCCACTTGCCATTAGGAATCTCTAAAGGATGTATTAGTCCACATGCCTTTAAGCACTCAACTTTATTAACTTGACATATTTTGCAATGTGTGACATATTCTTGAACATCCTTGTGCGTTTTTGGCCAATAAAAATATTGACGGACGTGCATGTCTTACCTATTCCTGGCTGACCTACAGTAGGACTATTGTGACACTCATAAAGAATTTGGCGCCTTGTGTCAGAGTCCTATGGTACACATACTCTACCCTTGTGGAGTAAGGACCCTTGATCAATGGTAAAATTCTTCTATCGATTCAACTCATTGGAATATTGGTAGTGAGTGTATGCGGGGAAGGATGCGCCCCTCCCTCATATCAATCCAATAGATGATGATACTCAAACTTTGCAAGCTATAATTAATATTATTGTTGCTTGGTCAAAAAAGGACATGATAAAAGTAAGGTTTGTTTAAATAAAAAATATTTATTTCATATAAACTGATTTTTATTGTTAGTTATATTTTTCTAATTATTATTTTTATATTAATAAAAATTCTTTAATGCTAGAAGTAAGGATGATGTTGTAAGGTAACAAGTAGTGCTCCTCCCACATCTAGCGTCTTGAAATTCTAGTAGAAAATTTAGTTTCTAACCTTGTTATTATGTGGAACATTGGCATATGCAAATGATCCTACATTGCACCCAACAGTAAGAGTGGATCTTGTTAAGACCAACGAGGAGAACGAGACATATATGCTAAGTATCGTCATGCGTATAAACAAGTTAGATTGTTTGAAAAGTTTATCTAGAGTGTTACTGAAAGTTTGTTTGAAAATTTGATCATCTCTTTTTCAAACTTAGTTTAAATTTCAAAATTTTATCTTTCTTTAATATTCTTTGTTCAGATTAAATGATGACGCATACGTTCAAACATTTGACACTAATATGTTGTGGATGATTCGATGAATGGGACTTGCATCAAAAGAAAGTTTGATGCAAAAAATTTCTTTTACAGTATATAAATGGTTACAAAGTGATATCGAGTGAAAAGTTGAAAACAAGGCTTGGTACAGTGTGCCTGATGCTAAGGGGGTTTGTCCTTGGGACGTCTATCTTTGAGAGAATAAGAGGTAAAGAAATAGATAAAGTTGATTTTGATTTTTGATAAGTGATTTTTCTATTCTTTTGTATTCAAATGGCTTCATGTTACTTTGTATCCTCATTATGAGAGAGTAAGAGGAAAAATATACATAGAATAGATTTTTATTTTGATATGTGATTTTTTGTTTCTTTAGTATTCAAATGGATTCATCAAAAGACAACATTGGGTGCAATTGTTGAGTTTCTCGTCAACACAGAAGTGATTGGTAGAGATAAAGTGATTAAAATCATCAATTTGGACGTTTTGCATAGTTTAAGAATGCCAAAAGGCTGTTATGGAGTATCGGTATTGTAAGTCTTTGCGAGGAAAGATGTACCCCTCCCTCATATCAGTCCAATGAATGATGATACTCAAACTTTGTAAGCTGCAATTAATAGTATTGTTGCTTGGCCAAAAAATGACCTGGTAAGTAAGATTTGTTTAGTATAAAATATTTGTTTAATATAAAATAATTTTTATTGTTAGTTGTGCTTTTCTAATTGTTATTTTTATGTTAATAGAAATTATTTAATGTTGGAAATAAGGATGATGTTGTAAGTAAGGTAACAAGTAGTGCTCCTTCTACATTTAGCGTCTCTCTAGCATTAAAAAAAAACAACGACTCAGAAGAAAGACGAATCGATACCAACAAATGGAAGGAAACAAGATGGCAAAAAGACATCTGACAAGGATAGTAAAAAGACATTTGACAAGGACAACAATGGGAAGTTCTTGTTAGGCTTAGAATCACAAAAAGGAAAAGAAATAGAGGTTGGTGACGCATCTTCAAAGGAAAAAGAGAAACAAGTATGCTTAATTGTGGAAGACTCTAACGGGGAACTTCTTAAAGTAGGGCTAGAAGCATATATGAAAGAAAGAGCAAATGCTGGTGGTGAATCTTCAATTAATAAAGACATAACTCTTCGTCAAGATATGCTATCAAAGCATTTGGACAAATTACGAGTATGCAATCTATCTAGCTTTATTGCACCTATTTTTTGAGTTTATTTATCATATTATTCATTTTATTCATGTTTGCCCAGGTTGAGGGTGAGACTCCTTTACCATGGGTTCTATTGTGATTTCTTATGAAACTAGAGAAGGCTAGGCAAATTGGGATCTCAAAAGATTGGAGCCTCTCACTAATAACTTTATACTAGAGGGGTATTTCGAGCCCAAAGGACTGACCCATCCAACTCGATTTTGAACCAAAATTCATACAAGGTATCCTTATAATGTCCCCCATAGGTTAAACAAACATTGACCAATTTCGATCACTCAAGGCCGTGTTCACGCGCACAAGTATAAATTTGACAATAAGGTATACAAACCGGACTAAACGTGCTCGTTATTGGATCAAATTTGAAACGAGACCTCTATACGCTATTCCCTACAGGTTCATCTAGAGTTTGTTCAGTTTGGGGTCTATTAGGCTGCGTTCACATGCAAAAGTCTAATTTTAGACTGTATGGCCTAAACATGCAGCTAATCAAGGCTGGAGTAGGTTAAAATGATACAATCCATTTTAACTCCCATTATTAGTAAGCCTAGATCCAATCCATCCCTATTGGAGGTTATTAGGCCGCACTCACATGTAAAAATAGCCGTCTGGTACAAGACCACCATCGAACAGCCAAACGGTGTCGGGATAGGTCAAAATTTATCAAGCCCCTAATTTTAATGTTATCAAAAGCTTCGTTAACTAGAAGCTTCCATTAAACCAAAGCTTTCTATTAGCCCTTTCTATTCATCAAAGGTTTGATTAACCACATAAACTTCTTGTTCACTAATCGTGAGGTTCTATTACTCATAGACTTTTAATAAAAAACGCTTTACTAACTATAAGTTTCACTAACCATAAGATTCCTTTACCATAAGTTTATTTAAGCCTAGAATCATTAAACCATAGCTCTTAGTAATCGTTCTTTAACCATAAATCTTACTAACTAACCATTAAACTAAGCTTATTAACCATGCTTTCTTTGAACCGTCTTTAAATTAAGTTTATTAAACAAAGACTTCATAAGCGATAGGCTTCAGTATATAAAGCTCATTAATCATAAATCTTACTAACTAACCATTAAACAAAGCTTACTAACCATGCTTTCTTTGAACCTTCTCTAAATTAAGTTTATTAATCAAAGACTCCATAAGCCATAGCCGTCATTATATAAAGCTCATTAATCATGACTTTATTAAGCCATAACTTCATTAAAACCTTACGCTTAAACAACACAAATCTTTCTTCAACCATGATTGTCCTCGTCAAATATTTCATTTGTCCTTAGGTTATTACTAATCAAAATCCTTCGTTAATCCTTAACTTCTTACTATTCAAATTATTTCCTTAAATCAAAGGCTTTGAGTTACCTCAAAGTAAGGCTTGTTGACCCTCCATGACAATAAAGAGGAAAAGAATCCAGGAGGTTATGTATTGCCACCAATGGTGCACCTGCACATGCAAGAGAGAGAGAGAGTAGACTGTGTATTTTTGTTGCGGTAACTTGAAGCCAATGGTGCACCTGCACATGCAAGAGAGAGAGAGTAGACTGTGTATTTTTGTTGCGGTAACTTGAAGCCACATAGACAAAGAGAGGCAATAGAGGGTGGGTTTCACACACACACACACACACACACACACACACAGAGTAACCATCATAGAGGCCTGTTGTTTGTTCTGCAAGGTGATTTTGGCAGCACATTGTCTTGCAGGTCACTTCCAAACTATATACAGACTTATTTGTGCAGCAGGTTCTATTTCAGGGTAGTGAATGTCTCCCATCTTGGGAAAGGATCCTTTAGGATCCAGTTTGAGTCTTTTGATTAGGCAGAGTAGGACCTTGCACAGACACTGCTTTCTTTGGAGCAAAAAAGGACATATTGCATCTCACAAGAAGTTTTTGGCATTTTCCATGTGGAAAAGAGGGCCTCTTTCCCTTATGTTTCCCTACAGTGTTCAACATCATGAGCTTCTGCAAAGAGGCTCCGCATACCTAGCTAGGTGCGGTGGGGGGCAGGGGCTGCCGGCCCCCCACCCCGGGGCCGACAGCCCTTGCCCCGCACCGCACCTAGCTAGGTATGCTCCGCCTCGCCTGCAGAAGCTCATGATGTTGTCGTAATCCGCAATGTGGGAATCATAGTGGGAAAATGTCTAAAACTTCTTGTGATAGTAGGTTTGTTGCAGTAGGCGGGGACCTTACTATCACTACCAAGATGCAAGACCTACCTAGGTATACTTCTTTACCTTCGATCCATGGTGGACATATTTTGTAGAGAGTCTTCTTCATAGACACTGCTTTATTTGGAGCAAAAAAGGACATATTGCATCTGGGGGTAGCCGGCATACAACAATATCTCCACAACAGAGGCGGTAGACAGTGAAGCAACAGAGGCAGGCTAATCAAGAGCCTATGGGAAGCTTTGGCATGGATGAGAGCAGATGTAGAGAATACTAGGGGCAGTGGTGGCTAAGTTTCTCGTAATCATCTCCAAATGGAGTTTCTCGTCTTTGGGAGAGAATTTGTAATTCCCTCTGCTTGGAGAAAATATTAAAAAAAAGTCAATCCTAGAAGATCTGGTAAACTTCAATCCAAGATGTAATTCTTGGATGTTCTTTTATATGGTTTTTGGATTACAAGCTCTGTTGTAATTGACAATTCTTGTATTTTGACCTTGAAGTGTGTGCCTTCAAGGTGATTATTAATATAAGATTTTTTGCTGGCAAGAGATAGAGAGAGCGAGAAGAGCGATATACTTCATCGCTCACAAAGAGAGAGAGCAAGAGAGACAGAGCGCATCACAATGCACTCATGATAAAAGACAATATAGGGCCAATAGGAAAAATAAAACTACTTGTCAACTCGCAACAAGTAGATGATAATTAATATTTTTTAAAAACACAAAACAAAAGGTTCCAATTCTATGTTACTCACAATTTGTGTGCTTGCACAACACTATCACTCTCATGTAAAGAGATGAATTGATAACCTAACCTACAACAAAGGTGACTTCAAATTTGAACTTCACATTTTTTTCAACTATTGTAGCTTTTGAAATCCAAAGCATTATCATAAAGTCGAGCAAGTGTCGGACCCATATAATTATAAGGTTAACAGTTATAGAAGCTTACTAGGGTGGATTTGCTAGTAGATTGTATTGGTCTTTAGATACGCAAGAAGAACAAAATGCTACGTGTGTTATAATCACCAACTAAAAAGTGAATATAGCCACTTTAACATCTCCAACAAGTTGTACCAAGTAGAGGGTAACAAGGAAAGTGCATGCACGCTATAATCACTAAACATTTAGCATATAATTGTTTCTTAAAGCTAATGAGCATTAGTATACTAACCCCCCCCCCCTCCCCCTCCCCCTCCCCCTCCCCCTCCCCCCCTCTCTCCTGGAAAGCAAGTTGAAATCCCATTTGATCCTTGAAAAAATTGGTATCATGTTGTTGAGGAAATGTGAATGAACATCATTGCATCTGTTATCTAGCCCCCAATTATATAATAATAACTCTATAGCCTAATAAACCTTCACTATTATTTTCTTTAACAACTTCAAAATGTGCAAATCATATTGCACATACCAAAATAAATAAACTATCTTATCGTTACAAGCACAACATTTGATAGTAAAACATCACAATTTAAAAAAAAGGCCCATGTATTCTCCATCAACCATTGTACGGCATGGAAGAAGTGGGTACAATAAAAGGTTTTGGGCGATAATATAATATAAAGCATCACTAGTTCTCACACTCGACAAATGAAATTTGTGTTTATCACAATCCACTATATCTCAAGAAAATTGGATGTGCCAACTTGAGGCATGAAGAAGTTTGAAGTTGAACACACAAGAGATAAGAATGATACTAAGACAAATGTTAAGACTTTACACTCCAACTCCCTAACAAATGATTCTACAAGATAACACGAAAGAAGACATAAAGGGCATGAGACATTTGCATTGAGATTTTGAAAAATCGTCTTGAAAGCATTTCATTATGAGGTGCAAGTTGATGAACTTCACTCCATATTTTGTATCAAATCATGTGCGTGGAGCATTAGTCCTAAACAAATAGAGTTAATGAAATAAATGTGCATGTAGGAAATGTTACGGTGTTTTTAACTTACACTTGTTAGCACGTCAAGTTGGGCCATTCTAGTCCGGCCCTTTGGTTGTAGGGTTGGCCACCCAATTGGTTATTTTGTGTGATCGCGCATCATCTGAAGAGCTTATAAATAGCGCGTTCGGAGGAGAGGAGTATCTGGCTGCGTTTCTGAACCCACGAGGGGAGCTCTTTGGCTACGATTTTCAGCCTTGGGAGGAGCGCCTTAAACCTATGGTTTTTAGAAGAGATGAACTTCATCGGCATTTTTCAGCCCCAAGGTTCCATGTTTCACTGTGTTTTTAGCCTTGGATAGCACAGCTATATCTCTGATTTTGCAGAGGGGTCAAGAAGATGTTGGTGGTACTTTGGCCCAAAAAGAGTACCACTTTGACTGTGTTTTCAGCTTTGGACCGTAGTACGAATCTACATTTTTTCAGCAAAGGATAGCAGAGCACATCTCTGTTTTTGCAGAGCAGATGGTCGTGGTACTTTAGCCCGAAAAGAGTACCACTTCGGCTATGTTTTTAGCTTTGGACTGGAAGGACTTACGGGTATTGCTTTTTGCTCAAAAGGTTACTGCTTTGCTATGTGTTAGGGACTTTGAGGCCTACTTTTGCTATGTTTCGGACCAACAACTCAGAGCCTTCATTGGTTGTGGATTATCTTCACTTTTGGAGGACTTGGTAAGACATATTACTTGTTTTCTTTTCACCTTTTCAGTGAAACACAGGGCAAGTGACCACGAGTACCGCGTGAAGATGGCTCGTGGCGAGGACACAGATGTGTGGAATAAGATGGTTCCGGACCTCGAGCTCGAGTTTGCTGACTATAGGAAGAGTTTGGATTTCCATATCATGCGCCTTGACAGGGCGAATGTTGTTTTAGGCGTCCCATGGTTATATGATAAACACGACAGTTTGTATATAGACTATGTACATCACTCTCTTATTTTTGTTAAACAAGATTGTCCTCATGTATCTCTCTCTTTGTAATCAAAGTTCTGTAAATAATGGATTTTCCATTCCTGTTGTGTCAGCAATTGAAATGTTTGAGTCTATGAAATCTTCAGATGTTGATTTCTATTTTTGTTTTCCGCAATTACTTTAAAATTTATTTGTGCTTGGCACTACTGTTACTAAGTTTCGTAAAGGTGTATGTTGTTCATCTATGGAGTTACATGACTCTGACGAGCGTTGATCCAAAGATCATGAATGATTTCAAGGATATTTTCCCTGATGATTTGCCTTCAAGTTTACCTCCGTCAAGGGGAGTGGATCATGCCATAGAGGTGGCAGCCGGTAGTCAACCGTTCTCTAAGCACCCCTATCGGTTTAGCAAAACCGAGGAGGACGAGATTCAGAGACAGTTGGCAGATTAGTAAGTCCCCGTGGGGAGAGCCTATGTTACTTTCTTGAAAAAAAGATAACACTATGCGTTTTTGCGTGGATTACAAAGGCCTAAATAAGCTCACTATAAAGAACAGATATCCACCATCTCATATGAATGATTCATAGATCGACTCCATGGAGCATTGTACTTTTCGAAGATAGACTTGCAATCACGCTATCACCAAATTCGAATCAAGCCGAAAGACATTCCTAAAACTAGTTTCCATACACGTTATGGTCACTACGAGTTTTTAGTCTTACCTTTTGGTTTGACTAATGCTCCCGCAACATTCAACAAATGATGAATGATTTGTTGAAACCGTTTTTGGGTAAATTTGTTGTTGTATTTCTAGATGATATCTTGATTTACAGGAGGAATTTATCTGAACATGTTCGACATATTCGCATTGTTCTTGATATACTTAGAATAGAGAAGCTATACGCTAAAGCTTCAAAGTGTGAATTTTTCAAGAGACAACTCTTGTATTTGGGTCATATTATTACTCGAGATGGCATTCGAGTTGATCCAGAAAAGCTGGATAAGGTACGGAATTGGCCCATTTTGCAGAATGTGCAACAAGTGAAATCTTTTTTGGGTTTCACGGGATTTTTCCGTAAATTTATTAACGAGTATTCCAAAGTTGCGGCACCGCTTATGCAACTGGGGAAGAATAGTCTGAAGAGGTCGGGTCCTCATCGGAATTGAGTGGAATGAGTGTCTTGATAAAAGCTTTAAGGCGCTAAAACACTTGGAGACTACAACACCTATTTTGCATATCGTTGATCCTAGCAAGCCATTCATTGTTGAGACGGATGCTAGTGATTATGCAATTGGTGCAGCGCTTTACCAAGATGGAGGTCCTGTTGCATTTGAAAGCAAGAAGCTTTCCGATGTGAAAATGCACTACCCAACGTATGAGAAAGAGCTATATGTCGTGATTCACGCTTTGAAAAAGTGGCGGCACTATTTGTATGGCTCTACTTTTGTGGCATGGACTGATCATCATTCATTGCGCTATATCTGTGATCAGGATGATCTCACGGGCCGGAAGGCTAGGTGGGTTGAACTCATGCAAGAGTTTGATTTTTAGATCCGTTATCGAAAGGGATCCAGCAATAGAGTTGTTGATGCACTAAGCCGGATACCCGAAGTAAATGCCTTATCTATGGTTGAAATCTCGACGGCTTTTATCTCACTCTTCAATTCTATCGCTTAGGAATTGCCAAGCAAATTATCTGAAGAAAGGAGATTTTTCAGAAGCACATAGTGCCCATTGAAAAATTTGGGGTTGGCGGCTACTATGTGGAAGGAACACCGAGCGGCCAGCCAAAAATGCGAGCCTACGTAGAGACCTACATGAAGAAGTGTAGCCAATGCCAAGTGAATAAGGCAGAGCACCTTAGAAAGGTTGGTTTACTTCACCCATTGAAGATTCTTGATGCCAAGTGGCAAAGTATCTCAATGGCTTTTATTGTTGGTTTACCACGTACTAATCATGGGGATGACGCCATTTGGGTGGTCGTCGATAATCTCACAAAAATGGCAAAGTTTATACCAACGAAATCGACAGTAAAAAGCCCGGAGTTGGCCATTTTATTTGTCGATAATCTATATAGATTATATGGATTGCCAGAAGATATTGTCAGTGATCGAGATTCGAAATTCACTGCACGCTTTTGGCGTGATGTTTTTGCTCATCTTGGAACTAGACTAAGCATGTCTTTGTCTGACCATTCAGAGTCTGATGGATGGACTGAGAGAACAAATCAGACTTTAGAAGATATGGTGAGAGCATATGTTTCCCATAG
This sequence comes from Cibotium barometz, assembly GCF_041138505.1. Lineage (NCBI taxonomy): Eukaryota > Viridiplantae > Streptophyta > Polypodiopsida > Cyatheales > Cibotiaceae > Cibotium > Cibotium barometz. The sequence continues at coordinate 12,094,232 of NC_141106.1, read as the reverse complement.
GCAGTCTGATTGGGAAAGGTATCTTCCACAATTGGAATTCGCCTACAATAGTAGTAAACATTCGCTATAGGATTTAGCCCATTCATGCCGATGTATGGATTTGAACCTAAATCTCCAATTGTTGTGGGCTTAGAGAAAGTCCAAGATCGCCAAGCTCACGATTTCTTGTATGACAAGCAGGAAATGCTAGAATTGGCCAAAGATAGTGTAAGGACTGCTCGTGATCTAGTCACCACTTACGCTAACCAAAAGAGATCTCCAAGAACTCTTGATGTTGGACAATCGGTTTATCTGAAGATACCCAAAGATTCCAAGACAATGCGAACTGGAAAGTATTATAAGCTTTCAGCCAGATTTTGTGGTCCTTTTATGATCACCAAGAAGATTGGCCCTGTGGCCTATCAATTAGCTCTTCCATCACATGTGACTGTACATCCAGTCTTTCATATTAGTCGACTTAAAGAAAAATTAGGCGAAGCTGATGATGTTGTTCCTGTCTCGAGGAAGATGTTTGGGAAGATGTCCAAACAGAATATATTCCTCCGGAACCAGAAGTAGTGTTTAGATCAACAGACTATTCATTCTAGGCATTGTGCCTATGATGAATACTTCATCAAGTGGAAGGGCAGGCCAAAGCGGTTCGCAACGTGGGAATCTGTGAGAAACTTAAAGTCTCAATTTCCCCATTTCATTGATGAGGACATCAATGATCCTAAAGGGGGGAAGTATGTTATGTCCACATAGGTGTGGGCAGATCTCGCCGTAGGGTTCAATCAGATTGGGTGTCCGGATGTTCGGGCGGGTGCCACTGTGAAGGCGGCAGTGTGACCACTCATCTTATAAGAGGTGGAGGCCCCATTCTAGACGACAAGACCCACTAGCTTGAGAGCTAGTGTGTAGCCCGCGGGGCTAGTGTGGCACGAGGTCACCCCGAGGCGGTGAGGCCAAGGCCCGGGTGGTATGGGACGCCTTGGTCTTAACGGTGCGTACGCTTGCCTCTGGACGCTAGACCCCAGCACGGGGGTGTCACCGGATGGTGGCTATGGACGGGTGGTATGGGACGCCTTGGTCTTAAACGGTGCGTACGCTTGCCTCTCGACGCTGGACCCCAGCACGGGGGTTACACCGGATGGTGGCTATGGACGGGTGGTTGGTCCGACTCCGATCCCTTCGGTGGTCCCGTAGCTAGAAGGAGCATCGTAGTACGTCTCACGTATGAATCCGTACGAATTTGAAAATATGGCGGTTGGCAACTTCTGGCCGTTTTTTACTGCCCGGCTTTAGACTATTTCTAGCCATTTGGGGGCTCATTTTGAGCCGATAGGGGTCAAAGCCCCAAGGCCTTCAAGGGGCCAAGGCCTAAGGGGACCCCAAGGCCTCTCTCTCTACTACTTGGCCTACTACTCCTACTCCAAGGCCTCTCTCTCTACTTGGCCGAAGGGCCTCTCTCTCTAAAGACTAAGACTCGAGAGTCTCTATGACTCTCTAATACCTATATAAGAGAGCATGGCTACTCTCCTTCTCCATATTCAAGCCTTCAAGCCCCCAGACAGTGGTTTCCACCTTGTGGAATGATTGGGAGGAGCACAACGCCGAAGATGCCAGAGCCATGCAACGCTATGCCTGCAAGAGGAGTTTTGGCAATCCGTTCACACCATTGTCATTGCGATGACTCCCTTTTACAGGGTGTTGCGCATGACCGATTGTGAGGGGTCCACCATGGGCCTTCTTGTCCAATTCTTTAGAGCCGCGCTTGTGGAGTTAAATGCTTGCACCGTCATCATAGGTGACCAACATGCACAGATCGCAGAGATGGCCGAGAGGAGATGGACATGGATGCGCGAACATATCCATAGATTTGCAACATAGGTGCATCCGGCTTACAAGTTAGCGGCCGTTTCCACCGACACGGAGCTTCTTGGAGATCGAGATCGTTATATGCTTCGAGTTGTGCCTGTAGATGACCACATCTCCTTCCTCGAGGAGCTCGGTTGCTACACTGGTCAAAGAGGACAGTCTACATTTGTCTCCCACTTGTTGGAAAAGGGATTCACTCGTGAAGCCTCTTTTCTGATGGGATAATTTTGGCTATGCGCTTGCAACTCTTCAGCCCATAGCTGTGAGGGTCCTAGCCCAAGATTGCTCTTCGGGTGCATGTGAGAGAAACTGGAGTGCATATTCTCTCATTCACACGAAGCTTCGCAATCGACTTAGCACACCACAGTCACAGCGGCTAGTTTATTGCCGCGTTAACATGCGCATGGTGCAAGCTATGCTTTCTATGGGTAGTCCCAAGCAAGTAATTTCTTTATTTATTGATCATTGATCAATGATCATTGCATGTGTCAAAAATTATCTGAACTCTTGACTCTTTTAGTATTACTAATCTTTCGTTGTTGAACTGTGTTGAATGTCGACACCTTCAAGTTGACACGTGACAATCTTAGCAGTGTCCATCAAGCGTTTGACGAGAATGAGGAGATGATTTTCGCGGAGCTCTACAGAGAGCTCACGGCAAAGGATACTCGCAACACTCGAAGCCAGCGTGGGCAAGGAGTTCAAGCTGTTGCACGTGCGGCATAGAGTTTTTGGTTTCCCCTCATTTATACTCTAATGGCATTATGGTTTGTGTTTTTGGCTTTAAACAAGGCTTCTATAATTTGTTATGTAAAATGATTAAGTTTTAAGTGTTTGAAAAAGAAAATCGTGCTTTTATCGTACCGTACCGTATTTTTTCGTACCGTACCATATCGTACTTTTCGTACCTGACTACTATGGCCTACGCTCCGCCCAACCTCCTACGACTCAACAAGTAAAGAGTAACGAAGGGATCTAGCCGGTGGGTTGGCTATTATACGAACCTTCCATAGCAAATCCCTATCGCTATACCTTACTTTAGGTGGCTGCTCACCTTTTAAGGATTATCAACGGGTTTCCTTGTTTGAGATAGAACTTTTAGAGTTCCCTAGATATCGTGAGAAGAGACTACGAATCTTTAAGAAGACTTCTTCTAGAATTCGCAGATTTTGTTTACACGAGAACATTTTTATCGATCAATGTTCCAAGAGTAAACTCTCGCCATAGAAGTTCTGTAAAAATTTCGGTGGAGTCTCCTTTGTTCGAGTTTAAATTCATCGTTTTTCCAGCCAAGCCCTCACAAGAGGTTTAAGGCTATCAAAACAAATTTTAAACAATAAAACTTAAATCCATAACTCTAAACCCTTAGAAACATTCCATTTTGGTTCTCGCTCGAGGAGGGATTGTCCGAAATTAGGGACCACTATCCCCTCTCGAGGGAGAATGTTCTCAAACACTTTGCCCTCTACTTAGTTTTCTTCCGGATTCGGTCATCATGTGCAAGGGAGAGTCATAATGACTCTCCTACCGTCTCCCCATCACTCTCTTTAAGTCGGCAACTACCATCACATCTACTCATAGACGGAACGTAAACACTCCGTTTGCAAACATTAAGAAAGAAAAAACGCTATTACTTAAAGAGACGAGGTTGATAGTAAAGTCTATGGGAAAGAGTATAGAGGTGGGACGGGAGCGAAGGGGAGTAGCCCTTCGTGCGTTAGACTCCAATGCTAGGTGGCTCCCCTTAGATCAATAATACTTTCTAACCTCAAAATCTAGTCTCAAGAGGAGATCTAGAATCCCTACCAACAAGGCTAAGCAGGATCGCATGGCCTACAACCCAGCCAAGCTCTCCCGACTCTTTCGATGTAACCAACGAAAACTCTGGGTCTCAAAACACACCCTTCCCAAACGCAGCCGCGACATTCCCTTACGGCTTAGTCTTCAACAAGACACACGAGGGTCAAGTACCTGCCGAAGTACCTGCCGATCTAGACAAGCAAAGATGATCTCCATCTTCTTGTAAAGGTTTTCCCATAGCCACTGTCTAAGGCTAACGATTGCTAGCATACCCCTCTCCTCGGTGAGTAGCTATGAAGATCTTCGCCTTCCCGAACAAGAACTCACCAATTCCACTTACCCAGGTATGTCGGGACTGCGATGTCGGTAGATTTCCTACCCCGAGGAGGGGAATTACAGAGCGGACTGAAAAGGCATAAGAGGTCACCCTCCAAGGTGAATGTCGGAACAATGATCAAGTCACTTCAACACATGTTAAGATCTCTATAAGAGAGAATCTATCTGACACCTTAAAACCAAACCCAATCCTCCAAAATTCAAACAATAGATTCCCTACCTGGCTATGAAGAAAACAAGCAACAAGACATCACGACTACGGCTATGAAGACATCCGGCAACATAACCATACCCTTCCATTACCTAGACCTCCCTTCACTTTATCCTAGTTTCAGCCTCAAGCATCCCATAATCCATAACAACAAACCCCCTAACTTCATGGAGACTTCACCATCACCTATGCTACCACCATAGCTGTGAAGACTTTAATCCTTAAACTCTTCACACCCTAAACATAACAATCATAAACAAGAAAGAGAGAGAGGAACTTTACCTTAACCACTACGAGCGTTACAAGCTTAACCAGGATTACCAATATTTACCCTAACCATGACTCAATCACCCTACCATAACCACCATCGAGACTTACCATAACCAATCAAAGATTACCCTGACATTGATTAGCATCTCAAAAAACTTAAGCCACAAGTTCTCAATTAACATAACCATAAAGACTCGGCTATGAAGTTCACCCAACCTCATGGTTACCAACACCTAACCACCATCATACTCAAAACATCTCTAACCATAGAGAGCTTCTCATCAAGCATCTAGTAACCACGACCCCAGATAGTTCAATCACCAAACACACCACCATCCTAGCTATGAAACCCTATCACAAACATACACAGCTATAACATCAAAGATTACTCCTTGACCACCTACAACCTTAACCCTTAAGACTAGACACCAACCACCCACAAATCACAATCATGAAGACGTTAATCCCATCTACGATCACGATCAAGGAGACAGTAAGCAAGAAAAAGCTAGAATTTTTCTTACCAACCCTCCAAAGGGGTAATCAGGTCACTACTTCCGGAAGGATGCCTCCCTACTACTTCTCGTCAAGATAGTCAAGTACTTGTCTGGCGTGACCCTTGGGAACATATCCTACAATCAAGGCACTCCAAGAGACAACGTCCCGCGAAAGAAACCCTCCCGCATTTGCGTTGCCTAGGAGATGATCCCGCCCTTGACATATGTCTACTATTCAATGTTGCTCGGCGGCCGGCCACTACCAGGCCTCGTACTAACTTGTTTCTCCCTTATCTCCGATCCTTGCACATGCTTTCAAGACGCATATGAAGGTCTCCGCATCGGGAAGGATGCCCTCACACTGCACCTCTTCAAGCCGTAAGGTGTTTGCTTGGCATGACCTTCTTCCGCATACCCTGAAATCAACGCACTCCACGGGATAACATCCGAGAAGGAAATCCCTCGAACACTTGTCGCGCCGGTGGAACATTCCCACACTTAAACCCTACATGGTCACGAGAACTTGGCCCCACCCAATATCATCCTACCACAAACCTTGTCGTGCAATTTTGTCATGGATTTGATTTCCCCTTCTCGATTGTTCCGATTGTGACACACACCTCCAAGATGCACGCATAAGTCACTGCACTAGAAGGATGCCCACATGCCGCATCTCATCAAATCAATCAAGTGCATTCCAAGAGACAACACCCTGGGAAGACAATCCCTCGAGCACTTGTGGCTCCTTCGCAACAACTCTATACTTGGCATACATGTCCTATCGAGTACTACCCATCGCAACGTCGGTCTGAAGTAACCTCTTGCCTTGTAATTTCATCATGGATGTGATTTCCCTTGCCGATTGTGACACATGTTTTCAAGAGGCATCCATAATTCACTACAATTTGGGAGGATGCCTTCACGCTACCTCTTTTCGAATCAACCTTCCTACGCATATCCTGTAATCAATGCATTCCAAGAGAATCCATCCCAAGAAGGCAGCCCATCAAGCACTTGTTGTACCTATGGAATGACACCACACTTGGTATACATGGCCACCCAAGCACTACCCAGCACTATATTATTCTGTTGTAGTCCCGTCCAGCAATCGCATCATGAATGGGTTTCCCCCTTGTCTAAGGCTGCGCATTCTAAGAGAGAACATTCCGAAATGGCAGCCCATTGAGCACTTGTCCTGCCTTTGAGACAGCCCCCACTCAGCACACATGGCTTTGAGAGCATTGCCCGGCACCCCCGGCCGTTCGGCAGCAGCCCTGACCTTGCATTTTCGACATGAATTTGTTCCGCCTTTGTAATCGGCGGCCCCTCGAGCCTTGTTGCGCCTTTGTAACAGCCCCGCACCTGGCATACATAATCCTTAGAGCACCGCCCTTGGCATACATAACCACTAGAGCACCACCCTTGGCATACATGCACACAATAGCATAGCCTAGCGCAACGTTGGCTGCAGCAACCCCCCCCCCCCCCCCCACCTTGCTCGCTCGTCATGAATTGGCTTCCTCTTGTCTATGGCTGCGCAGCAGCCCCTCAGCATACGTGTGCACTAAATCAAGTCCGGGCACAATGTTGTGCAGTGAACCCCTGCCCTGCAATCTCATCTTCGGTTTGTTTCCCCTATCGGCAGCCCCTGCCCTGCAATCTCGCCCTGGATTTGTTTCCACTCGGCAGCCTCGGCAGTCCTTGTCCCACCATCTCGTCATGGATTTCTCTCTCCTTGTCGGCGGCCAGCAGCAGCCCCGGCTAAGCAATCTCGTCATGGAATTGTTTGCCCTTGTCAGCTGTAGCAATCGAGCGAGCGCGCGCGAGAGAGAGAGAGAGAGAGAGAGAGAGAGAGAGAGAGGGAGAGCCATTGCTCAAGTGTGTTGCACGCATGTATCCATAAGAGGGAGGGCCGGTTTTACTAAGGTCCAGAGAGAGGGCGGTTTAAATTAGGTGCCACCCCCCCCCCCATAGGCATAAACCTAATGAATCAAACAATATGTCCAATTCACATAAACAAAAGTGCAAGTTATCTCATGGGGTGAATCCACAAGACTATTAAACCATCAACTCCACCGTGTCTAGTATCGACCAAATACTACGACATCTCCAACTAACGTCATTAGTGCCCAATAGTGGGTGTAGAACTAGTAAGCTCCCTCACACACATTGCCCACAATCGGCCCCCTGAGCAAGTCCAGAATCCCCTTTTTTGGGACCGTTCTCAGCTCACCACATTTCACGTACACGATCACTAGATCAGGTGAGCACTTTTCAAGCAATTCCCTTCGCACAAGATCAACAGGTATGCGGGTGCCGGTGCCGAGAATCATTGTTTCGGGTACAAGACCTCAACAAGACTACAAAAGCCTCTATTTCATACTCTTGTTCCTGATTTGGGTCTCCTGTAAATCCTCTTCTACTTCCATTTCCGAGCTCTTCGATTACCCAAGACAGAGTATCCCGGCTATCCATCTCGAAGGCTCCCGTATAGCTTTACACTTAAATTCGGCGTACTTTGGGCTCGGCTCGTTACTTCTGTAGAAAGTCCTTGACATTATCGGAGGTGGTCAACCCGCTTACATGAGGTTCTGAGGGGGATCCGTCTGTCCGACCGCCTCTTGGTTGGACTTAGGAGACAGTCCGGGATTCTCGGACAGAGGGCATTCCTCCGGATTGGGAGGTGCAGGTTGGCTCTCAACAGTTACGACAACTACAGAATTGGGGATTAACAGGAGAGTTCATGTGCATCAACTACGGGTTGACACAGGCTTTGACAGCCTGGGAAGGGAAGATCGGTGCAGTCGGTCTTCTCATAGATTTTATGAGTCATCCTTGGAAAACTCATTGGCAGGCTTCGTGGGCCTAGTATGGGAAGATCGGTGCAGGTTGGCTCTCAACAGTTACGACAACTGCAGAATTGGGGATTGACAGGAGAGTTCATGTGCATCAACTATGGGTTGACACAGGCTTCAATAGCCTAGGAAGGGAAGATTCGTGCAGTCGATCTTCTAACAGGTTTTATGAGTCATCCTTGGAAAACTCATTGATAGGCTTCGTGGACCTGGTATGGGAAGATCGGTGTTGGAGGTCTTTTGGCAGGTTTTATGAGTAAGCTTGGGAAAACTCATGGGTAGGCAGGATTCCGAATTTTGCGGGAACTGCAAGCAGGATTGGACATTTTGTTGGAACTGCAGGTAGAATTGCGAGTTCAGAGGGAATTGTGGATAGGATTGCGACTCCTATGGTACAACAAGGCAACCCCGGATAGAGGTATATTCTACTAAGCTAGGGAGGATGATGATGACGACCTTATGATGCGAGGATGGACGACTTGGAATGGGCCAAAGATTTTGATCCTTGACTGTTGACGATAGTCTATGGTTTCACCCTAGGCTTGGGCTTGGAGAAGCAAAGAGCAGATTGCATTGCTGGCAGTGGTTCGGATGCAGTCCAAATTCATGGGGCTGATACGTCCAGGATCTGAGAGGGGGTATTAGTAGTCAGCTTCCCTATTCGTATGAGGCTATGTATAGTGGGCTTGGCCACCCCTTAGGCCAGTTGCTCCACTTGGGCCACTTGGACTAGTTTCATTATTTTCCTCTGGTATTTTATTTATGAGGTCGTGTAGGTATTTCTAGGTGGGTCAAGCATGTGCATGGGGGGGCCATATAAGGGAGTCCAGACCCCACCCCCTTGTAATTTACCATCATATCTATTGCATTGTACAGATAGCCATCGTGTGCTCTCTCTCTCTCTCTAACGTTTTTGCTAGTAGCACTCTCTCTCCTCCACTTGCATTGCCTCTCCACTCTCTCTCTCTCTCCTCTCTTTCTCTCACTTGCTATTGCACTCCCCCCTTTTCCGCTGCACTCTGACAAACATCTCTAACCATAGAAAGCTTCTCATCAAGCATCCAGTAACCTCGACCCCAGATAGTTTAATCACCAAACACACCATCCTAGCTATGAAACCCTATCACAAACATACGCAGCAATAACATCGAAGATTACTCCTTGACCACCTACAACCTTAACCTTGACATCGACCACCCACAAATCACAATCATGAAGACGTTAATCCCATCTACGACCACGATCAAGGAGACAGTAAGCACGAAAGAGAGAAATTTTCTTACCAACCCTTCAAAGGGGTAATCGAGGTCAATATTTCTGGAAGGATGCCTCCTTGCTACTTCTCTTCAAGATAGTCAAGTACTTGTTTGGCGTGACCCTCGGGAACATATCCTACAATCAAGGCACTCCAACAGACCGTCCCGCGAAAGAAACCCTCCCGCATTCACCTTGCCTAGGAAATGATCCCGCCCTTGACATACATGTCTACTAGAACTCCACCCAATTCGATGTTGTTTGGCCACTACCGGGCCTCGTACTAATTGTTTCTGCACATGCTTTCAAGACGCATATGAAGGTCTCCGCATTGGGAAGGATGCCCTCACACTGCATCTCTACACTGCATCTCTTCTAGCCGTAAGGTGTTTGCTTGGCATGACCTTCTTACGCATACCCTGAAATCAACACACTCCACGGGATAACATCCGAGAAGGAAATCCCTCGAACACTTGTCGCGCTGGTGGAACATTCTGAAACTCGCGAAAGCGTGCGGAGAACTTCACCTCAAGGTTTTTGACCGTTCTGATTCGGATTCCGGCTTCCATTTCTCCAAAAGAGGAAGGGAAAAGCCCCAAAATCAGATTGCCATTCTAAACGTTAACATGCAAACAATAATGCTTATGATTGAATGCCTCATCACTCAAGCATTCTCCAAAACAGCATTCAATGCAAGTTCATCAAGCATCTTAGTGTGCTTGTGCCTACGGTGAAAATACCATCCGTTCAATACACTTTGCATCCATCTATACGCTCTCCCATAAAGGTAAGAGTGCATAGTCCATCATGCTTATAAAGCATGTCCAATCGTACTTCCTTCAAGAAGTATGCCCAATCACACTTCCTTTCAGAAGCATGTCCAATCATACTTCCTTTCGAAAGCATGTCCAATCACACTTCCCCATTTAGGGATGGAAGCATGTCCATTCATACTTCCTTTCAGAAGCATGTCCAATCACACTTCCCCACTTAGGGATAGAAGCATGTCTATGGCCATTCATACTTCCCCACTTAGGGATGGAAGCATGTCTAATCATACCTCCTTTCGGAAGTATGTCCAATCATACTTCCTTTCGGAAGCATGTCCAATCACACTTCTCCACTTAGGGATAAAAGCATGTCTAATCATACCTCCTTTCGAAAGCATGTCCATGGCTTTTCATACTTCCCCACTTAGGGATGGAAGCATGTCTAATCATACCTACTTTCAGAAGTATGTCTAATCATACCTCCTTTCGGAAGTATGTCTGTCATGAGACTTTGCTGTAAGAGTGTTTAGATTTGCAGGTAGAAGTGCTAGTGTGTGTGTGTGTGAGTGTGAGTGTGTGTGTGTGTGTGTGTGTGTCAGTGAGAGAGAGAGTGTGTGTGTGTGTGTGTGTGTGTGTGTGCGCTAGAGAGCATGTGGGTTGTGTTGCAGGTGCTGCAGCAGCAGCAGCCAGCTGGGCAGCTGGGCAGCGCAGCAGGGCAGCGGGCAGACCAGCGGGCAGCTCGGGCAGCGCCAGCAGGCAGCGGGCAGGCGGGCAGGAGAGAGAAAAAGCAGAGGAAGAGAGAGGGAGGGCGCTGCTTTTTCGAAAAAGCTGAAAGGAGAGAGAGGGGCGCCCAAAAGTCAACCTTTGCTTTTCTCCTGCCAAGTGGCCTATTGTAATTGGATCCCAAAAAGCTGTAGCTTTTGCCTTTGCCAAGTGGCCTATTGTAATTGGATCCCAAAAAGCTGTAGCTTTTGCCTTTGCCAAGTGGCTAATTGTAATTAGATGCCCCAAAAGCTGTAGCTTTTGCCAAGTAGTATAAATAAGGGATGGATCTAGCTTGTGGATCCATCAAGTCTTGCGAGAGCGTCAGGGTGTTCACTGGAGAAGAGTCTTCCAAGAAGAGGACTCCCAGTGGTGAGCGACCCTAGGGCTCAAAGCAAAGTGAACTTGATTGTAATCCTGTTTCTTGGATTAATGAAGTAAAGAAATACCTGCGGGGGCGCTACGTTTAGGGCCAATCGGTGTCTTGTGCAGGAGCTCCGCTCCCAAATCTTCTAAACCCTACTCTCAAGTTTTGTGCTGTGGAATAAGTCTTGGTTGTTTGATTCAAGAAGTGTGCTGAATTTATTGTTTGGGTGAAAGCTAGGTCACTGCCCTTTGGAGTTAAGACTTCCATTGGCCGGTTTCAAGGTTCCATTGCCGGGATACGCCAGTCTTTCTACAAGGAGGTGCTCGGAGTTCGTCTAAAGGAAGCCATGGCGGACAACCAAGAAGAACAAGTTCCAAATTTCATGAGTAGCTCTGAAGAATTCGAAGATGAAGAACAGGAGCAGTTTGAAGAGCAGGAGCAAGTTGAAGAAGCGGATGTCGCACATGAAGAATATTTGAAGAATCTTCGAGAAGCGCGCATTGGAGGAATTTTGGACATGTTGGAAGACATTGATGAAGATCCATCTTTGATGGACGAGGTTCGTCAAAGAAGGAAGTTAACGAGGACATCTACGAAGGTGCAGGCCAAGCAAAAGATGCCGGCGAGGAAATCTCCAAGTGTGGATGCGTCAGCACCTAATCATGGAGCGGCTATGGCACTACCTACTCACCTATATTCCACAAATCCCGACACTTCTTTTGGGGGAGGATTCACAGGTTATGGCAGTAGAGGTTCTGTTTTCCACTCCATGACTGGTACACCTCCCATGTTTGGAAATGGTTTTGGTATAGGGATGCCAGGAATGGGTTATGGGGGTTGGGGGCCATATTCCGCTATGCAAGGTGGACTCATGCCTAACTTCACAGGTTTGCCAGGGGCGTCACAAGGGCCTGGAGCACTTCCTGCTTCGATTCCTCCTACAGTGACTCTCCCTCCTGTTTATGATGGGTTGACACCTATAGGGCCTCCAATGGCCTACAAGGAAGGTGGAGCCTCGGTAAAGTTTGATACATTCGATGGAGCTTCTGACAGGAAGAAGGCCTTGACCTTCATCCAACAATTCGATGCGGCGTTTTCAGGAGGAAACTTTACAGAAGTTTCTAAGATACGAAAGGCGGCTTCACTTCTCAAGGCTAATGCTCTTCAATGGTGGTCTTCTGTGACACAGAGTGGTAGACCTCCACTCACTTGGGTAGATTTTAAGGCACTTTTAGTGTCTGTGTGGTTGACTTCGTCTTTTGAGGTCGACGTTATTACAGCATGGAGAAATTTGAATTCTCAAGGCTGTTCTAACTTAGATGAATATGTAAAGCAATTTTGGACTGCACTGCATTCATTGAATTCTTTTAGGCCAGTTTCTTTGGTTGAGCAAGTAGAAACTTTTTGTTGTGGCTTGCCAAAGGAACTGCGTGATTATTGTATTAAGAATAAGGTGCAGAACATGACACAGATGGTTGAAATAGCTCAAACGGGCTATGCTATGCTTACAGGCAAAATGTCAGGATTTAAGAATAATACTTCTTCGTCTAAGGATGAGGAAACTAAGGAAAAGAAGAATGTTGGAAAGTTCAAAGCTAAAGGTAAAGGAGGATCTGCAAGGTCTAGTCCTTATCGTACTGCAGAGGAGCGAAAGGAACTTATCGCCAAAACAGGCAATGCTTCATTTGCAAGGAGACAGGGCATAGATTCTTCGAATGTCCTGAAAGGAAGACAAAGACTAAGGAGGCTACAAAACCAGAAAACGAGGCATCTACTAAGAAGAAGCCTTCTGCAGGGTTAGTGCCAGACATGATTGGAGACACTAAGGAAGATGCAGCGTCTGAGCTTTTCAAAGCTTGGGGCAAAGTCCGAGATCACACTGCACTTGTGTTCTTTGATTCAGGCGCTAGGGCCAATTTCATCTCTCTAGAGTTGGCATCGAAGTGGGAATTCGAGCGGAGGAGATAGGGACTATGCATGAAGCATCTATGGCGGCACCAGGACTTTCAGTAGCAGTGACTCCCATCATTGGGAAATTGCGTCTGCACATTCACGACTATGTAGATGCAGAGGACTTCTATATTATGCCTTTAGAAGGGTGTGATGTACTTTTGGGCATGCCTTGGTTTCATAGAGTTAAAGCCTCTGCTGATTTCTTTAATAGGAGAATAGCCTTTACTCATAGGGGAAGACAAGTAGTGCTTGATGTAAAACTTAAGGGGAATTCTATTCCAGTTGTATCTGCTGCGGCAATTTCTAAAGTAATCAAAAATCATCTTTCTGCGTACTTGGTCTTTGCTAAAGAGAAAGAGGATGTGACTGAGTCTAATTTGAGTACTTTAGATAAGGATCGACTACAGTTTTTGAAGCAATTTCAGGATTGTTTCTCTGAAGCACTACCAGGGGTCCTTCCGCCTGAGAGGCCTGAGGATCATACTATTATGGAAATTCCAGGATCATCTCCACCTAACAGGCCACCTTACAGGGTTAGTGTTGCACAGCAGGAGGAGATTATGAGTCAAGTGAATGACTTGTTGGAAAAAGGACTAATCCAACCCAGTTCATCGCCCTATTGTTCACCTGTACTTTTGGTACAAAAGAAGGATGGTTCTTGCAGGATGTGCATTGATTACAAGGCACTTAACAAGAATACCATCAAGAATCGTTTTCCTATTCCTCGCATTGATGATGTTTTGGACAAGTTGCAGGGCTCGGCTTTCTTTAGTCGAATTGATTTGAAGAGTGGATACCATCAGATTCGCATCAAGCCTGAAGATGTACACAAGACGGCCTTCCACACTACTTTTGGATTATATGAGTTTCTTGTTATGCCTTTTGGATTGACTAATGCTCCAGCGACATTCAACAGGATGATGGATCGCATATTTCGACCACATAGAGCTTATGTTGGTACATTCTTTGATGACATGATCGTCTTTTTAAAGACAGAAGAGGAGCATCGAAAGCATTTGGCTCTAGTATTCAAGGAATTAAGAGATAATCATTTAGTGATTAACGGGAAGAAGAGTGAGTTCTTTATGGAAGAGATACATTTTCTTGGACATATAGTGTCTAAGGATGGGGTGCGAATGGATCCAGCTAAAGTGCAGGCTATTTTGTCATGGCCTGATTTGAGAACCGTCCATGACGTGAGGAGCTTTCTTGGGCTTTCCTCATACTACAGGAGGTTTATTCGACATTTTTCAGAGATTGCTGCGCCATTGCATGACCTGACTCGTAAAGGAGTCAAATTTCGATGGGATATGAAGGAAAAGCAGGCTTTTCATCATTTGAAGGAAAAGCTATCTTCGGAACCAGTGCTAATTTTGCCAGATTTGAGGAAATCATTTGTGGTTCAATGCGATGCATGTGGACATAGTATTGGAGCAGTGCTTATGCAGGAAGGACATGTTGTGGCTTATGAGAGTCGCATTTTGTTACCAACAGAGAAGACTTTACAGGTCTATGAGAAAGAGTTGTTGGCAGTTATCCACGCTCTTTCGACATGGAAACACTACTTATTAGGAGCTGATTTTGTGGTACAAACGGATCGTCAGACTTTTCGCTATTTTCTTACTCAGGCTAAGTTGTCAGAGAAGCACATGAGATGGGCAAATTTCTTGTCTATGTTCCACTTTCAGATACTTCATGTGGATGGCAAGAAGAATGTGGTGGCCGATGCTTTGTCGCGGAAGCCACAAGTTTCTGCAGTGTCCATAGTGTTTCATGATGAGTTAGATGAGATGAAGGAATAGTATGCACAGGATGAAGAGTTTGGAAGGATCTATGATCAGCTTGAAGGTGGTGAAAGGCATGAGCATTACTCATTGAAAGATGGATTTCTTCTTATGCATGGGCGAATTTGTGTGACTAAGCCGAAAAGAGAGAAGATTATGGTGGAATCTCATTGTCCTCCTTATGCAGGGCATCGAGGCATTGAAGCAACAAGCAAGGCTGTGGAGTCATTCTTTTATTGGCCATCTTTGCAAAAAGATGTGGATGCATTTGTGCGCACTTGTATCATTTGCCAGAAGGTAAAGTATGATCGTCAGAAAGCACCAGGGTTGCTTCATCCACTTCCTATTCCAGATAGACCTTGGGAAAGTATTTCCATGGACTTTGTGTTTGACTTGCCAAGGACGCGCACGGGAAATGGGATTTGGACTATTGTGGACAGGTTTAGTAAACAGGCACATTTTATTCCAGTAAGGAAAAAGATAAAGGCGGACCACATGGTAAAGTTATTCATGCATAACATTTTTAAGTATCATGGGTTGCCTTCGTCCATAGTCAGTGATCGAGACCCGCGCATGACAAGTTTGTTTTGGAGAGCTTTATTTGAGAACATGAACACTTCACTTAAGTTTTCTTCATCATTTCATCCTCAAACAGATGGGCAATCCGAGATTGCTAACTCTATTGTTTTAGATCTTCTAAAGTGTTATGTGCATGATCATAAGGATAAGTGGGAGCAATATCTACCTTTGGTGGAATACGCCTACAATAATACAGTGCACAGTTCTACTGGAAAGGCACCATTTGAGATTGTGGAAGGCGGTAAGAAGGTCCCTCCGATTTTGCACACAAAGGATAAGATTTTTGAGGCCGACAAGTATGTTGAAGATTGGGGACAGGCATATGAGAAAGTGAAGTATGCTCTCCAAAAGACTCAGGAAAAGCATAAGAAAGCAGCGGATCAACATCGTAGACCTTTAGAGTTTGCTTTGGGAGATTGGGTGCTGCTAAAGTTTGAAAAGGCAAGGTTAAAGAAGATGAAGGGGAAAGAACGTCTTTTTCCTAAGTTGAGCATGCGATATTATGGGCCTTTTTAGGTATTGGAAAGATGAGCGATGTGTCATGTGAAGACTTAGTATGGTTTGCTAAGAATGGCATTAAGATGTCATGTGAAGACTTAGCATTGAATGAAGACGCACTAGCATTGTATGGCCTGGTCTAACACTAGCATTGCATGACGCTGATACACCCCGAAAGAAGATTGTCATTGGACGCTGATGTTCAATCGAGGACGATTGATTCTTTCAAGGGGGGGGGTATGTCATGAGACTTTGCTGTAAGAGTGTTTAGATTTGCAGGTAGAAGTGCTAGTGTGTGTGTGTGGCAGTGTGAGTGTGTGTGTGTCAGTGAGAGTGTGTGTGTGTGTGTGTGCTAGAGAGCATGTGGGTTGTATTGCAGGTGCTGCAGCAGCAGCAGCAGGGCAGCAGCAGCCAGCTGGGCAGGGCAGCTGGGCAGCAGGCAGACCAGCGGGCAGCTCGGGCAGCGCCAGCAGGCAGCGGGCAGGCCAGCGGGCAGCCAGGCGGGCAGGAGAGAGAAAAAGCAGAGGAAGAGAGAGGGAGGGCGCTGCTTTTTCGAAAAAGCTGAAAGGAGAGAGAGGGGCGCCCAAAAGTCAACCTTTGCTTTTCTCCTGCCAAGTGGCCTATTGTAATTGGATCCCAAAAAGCTGTAGCTTTTGCCTTTGCCAAGTGGCCTATTGTAATTGGATCCCAAAAAGCTGTAGCTTTTGCCTTTGCCAAGTGGCTAATTGTAATTGGATGCCCCAAAAGCTGTAGCTTTTGGGGCATATTGCCAAGTAGTATAAATAAGGGATGGATCTAGCTGTAGCTTTTGCCTTTGCCAAGTGGCTAATTGTAATTGGATGCCCCAAAAGCTGTAGCTTTTGCCAAGTAGTATAAATAAGGGATGGATCTAGCTTGTGGATCCATCAAGTCTTGCGAGAGCGTCAGGGTGTTCACTGGAGAAGAGTCTTCCAAGAAGAGGACTCCCAGTGGTGAGCGACCCTAGGGCTCAAAGCAAAGTGAACTTGATTGTAATCCTGTTTCTTGGATTAATGAAGTAAAGAAATACTTGCGGGGGCGCTACGTTTAGGGCCAATCGGTGTCTTGTGCAGGAGCTCCGCTCCCAAATCTTCTAAACCCTACTCTCAAGTTTTGTGCTGTGGAATAAGTCTTGGTTGTTTGATTCAAGAAGTGTGCTGAATTTATTGTTTGGGTGAAAGCTAGGTCACTGCCCTTTGGAGTTAAGACTTCCATTGGCCGGTTTTAATGTCCAATCGTACTTCCTTTTGGAAGCATGTCCAATCATATGTTCCTCTAGAAGAAGAACATATGTCCAATCATGAAGTCTTACCATGCTAGGTTTAGACAACATGTCCAAGTTTCTTTATCTTCAAGATTCTTGAGCCAAAATTCGTTGTACCTTCATCCATGTCGAGAATGCAAAGTCAGGGCTGCTGCCGAACGGCCGGGTGCTGGGCAATGCTCTCAAAGCCATGTGTGCCAAGTGGGGGCTGTCTGAGAGGCGGGACAAGTGCTCAATGGGCTGCCATTTCGGAATGTTCTCTCTTAGAATGCGCAGCCTTAGACAAGGGGGAAACCCATTCATGATGTGATTGCTGGACAGGGGACTACAACAGAATAATATAGTGCTGGGTATGCTCGGGTGGCCATGTATACCAAGTGTGGTGTTGTTCCATAGGTACAAGTGCTTGATGGGCTGCCTTCTCGGGATGGATTCTCTTGGAATGGATTGGTTACAGAATATGCGTAGGAAGGCTGATTCAAAAAGAGGTCGCGTGAAGGCATCCTCCCAAATTGTAGTGAACTGTGGGTGCCTCTTGAAAACAAAAGTCACAATCAGAGTTGCTAGCAAGGGAAATCAGATCCATGATGAAATTACAAGGCAAGAGGTTGCTGCAGACCGACGTTGCGATGGGTATTACTCGATTGGACATGTATGCCAAGTACAGAGTTGTTGCGAAGGAGCGACAAGTGCTCGAGGGGTTGCCTTCCTTGGGTGTTGTCTCTTGGAGTGCAATTGATCGATTTGATGAGATGCGGCATGTGGGCATCCTTCTAGTGCAGTGAGGGTTAAGTGTGGGAATGTCACCAGCCTATGTAAGTTCCCCCTTTGTAATCGGCGGCCCCTTGAGCCTTGTCACGCCTTTGTAACAGCCCCGCACCTGGCATACATAATCCTGAAAGCACAGCCCTTGGCATACATAACCCCTAGAGCACCGCCCTTGGCATACATGCCCACAATAGCATAGCCTAGCGCAATGTTGGCTGCAGCGACCCCCCCCCCCCCCCCGCCCCCCGCCTTGCTCTCTCGTCATGAATTGGCTTCCCCTTGTCTATGGCTGCACAGCAGCCCCTCGGCATACATGTCCACTAAATCAAGGCCCCGCACAATGTTGTTGTGCAGTGGCCCCTGCCCTGCAATCTCATCTTGGGTTTGTTTCTCTCTCGGTAGCCCCTGCCCTGCAATCTCGCCCTGGATTTGTTTCCTCTCGGCAGCCCTGCCCTGCAATCTCGCCCTGGATTTCTTTCCTCGGCAGTCCCTGTCCCGCCATCTCGTCATGGATTTCTTTCTCCTTGTCAGCGGCCAGCAGCAGCCCCGGCTAAGCAATCTCATGATGGAATTGTTTGCCCTTGTCGGCTGCAGCAGGAGAGAGAGAGAGAGAGAGAGAGAGAGAGAGAGAGAGAGAGAGAGAGAGAGAGAGAGAGAGAGCCATTGCTCGAGTGTGTTGTGCGCATATATCCATAAGAGGGAGGGGGAGGGGCGGTTTTACAAAGGTCCACAGAGGGGGCGGTTTAAATTAGGTTCCACCCCCCCCCCCCCCCCCAAGGCATAAACCTAATGAATCAAGCAATATGCCCAACTCACCTAAACGAAAAGTGCAAGTTATCCGCTCATGGGGTGAATCCAGAAGACTATTAAACCATCCACGCCACTGTGCCTAGTATCGACCAAATACTATGACATCTCCAACTAATGTCATTAGTGCCCAATAGTGGGTGTAGAACTTGGTATCCATATAAGCTCCCTCACACAACCGGGCCCCTGAGCAGGTCCAGAATCCCCTTTTTCGGGACCGTTCCCAGCTCACCACATTTCACGTACACGATTGCTAGATCAGGTGAGCACTTTTCAAGCAATTCCCTTCACACAAGATTGACAGGTATGCGGGTGCCGGTGACGAGAATCTTTGTTTCAGGTACAAGACCTCAACAAGACTACAAAAGCCTCTATTTCATACTCTGATTCCTGACTCCTGTAAATCCTCTTCTAATTCCATTTCCGAGCTCTTCGATTACCCAAGACGGAGTATCCCGGCTATCCATCCGGAAGGCTCCCCTATAGCTTTACACTTAAATTCGGAGTACTTTGGGCTCAGCTCGTTACTTCTGTAGAAAGTCCTTGACATTATCGGAGGTGGTCGACCCGCTTACGGAAGGGCCGGACCAGGGAAGGGCCCTTACACTGGGCATCATCATTGCTGCATGGATATGATATAGTATCATCTACTCTGTTCACTGTTATCCTTTATTGCATGGCAGTTTTGGGGAATTATCCCAAAAGCACAGTTGTAAAACAGCCTGCCCTAATTTCTATAAAAGGCCTGGCTGTCCCACATGCAAGAATCTTACATTGTACTACCATTCATTGAATGAAACTCGATTGCAAGAAAGGCCAATTGCTTAGCTGGGAATTCGATAAGGAGTGATCATCTTCTGTCCTTGTGCAGCCCATCACAAGTCACTGTGGTAAGTCCAGCCCGTGACTTACACTCCCCCCCAAATGCTCTTGCGCTTTTGCAAATGGCATGCATGCCACCAGCTAGCACAACATTTTTTTCCCCAAGGACTCCTACCATACTAGGACAACACCAAAAAATACACTTCATATTGCCAAGCAGCAGCACTAGTACCAAACTCGAAAACACTCTTGTAGCAGTGTCACAAAACGCATAGACAACATCTTAATGGCAAAATACAATGATGCTACGATTGACATCAATTTCACTACTCTGCACATCTAGACAAGTTTTGTGTGTGCAAGTCCATAACGTGATGCCATGGCTCATCACTAAAAGGCGATACACAAAGTTTAGCAGCAACATTTACACCAGGAATATGAAGGAAATAAGAAATATGAAGGAAACAGGGGATCCTGAATTATACCGTGAAACTACATTCCCTTATCCATGCAAAACTGTTGCTTAGCTTTCTGTTTGGGTCACCAGGGAGGGCAGTACATGCTTCTTATGAGCAGCTAACTATCATGCAGTAAAAAGTCAAAAAATACCTGATCAGTCATAGCTGCAAATAAACCATGTCCAACATATTACTGTAGGCTGACCCTATCCTTGTCAAGGAAACAAGCATTGTGGAACATTAAGGCTTTCATGCGGCAACCATATCCCGCATGGCAATGAAGTGGGCCCGCGACATTGGCGTCACCACAGGCCATGTTCCTTTGTACCAAGATAGGTCAAAAGCCAGCTTTGACCTGCTCCGAAAATGCACCAGGTTGTAGCAAATAAGAGCTTTGGCAGTCTTTAAGCCACAAAAAGGCAAGGCCACAAAGTCTTTCCATGGCATCACCCCATCACGATGCTTGCACAACTCCTCCATAATCTGCATGAACTGTTCCCTCGTCCAACAAGCACAAACCGCGTTGAAATCCAAATTCCTTGGCTCTAGTCCCCACTGCAATTCTTCAGATGCCTGATCATATTGTTCCTCGAGAAAGCATGCCAAGTCATCACCACGACGAACACGAAGAGCACTCTGCCTCAGCAAAAAAGCCCTTCCTCCACAGATGTCATAAACATCATTCCATGTCTGGGTCGGACAAGTTTCCCCCAGCATGTGGCTGAAGAACTGAAATGCTGCCGCTTCAGAGAAGTCACCAATGGCTTGCTTTGAAAACCTGGATGCACCTATCTGCTTTTCAAGCCAGAACTTGAAGAAATATTCAGAAGTTGCTAGGATTACATTGGCTAATTCGTCCTGCTTGGTGATTTTGACAAAAAACCTGAGATAGCTGCGCAGCGCCCTTTGATTAAGCTCGTCACCAGCCCAATCATTTAGCACATTCGCCTCGTCAATGATAAACGTAGGCACAGTAGAAGCGGCATTTTTGCGATCCCTGAGATATTGTTCCAAATCACCCTGAAACTCCTGATAGTCCTCAAAGTTGGACTTGAAAGTGAAGACAGGCAAGTTAACCTCCCAATCACAAGAGAAGGCCTCCCGCAGCTCAACCCCAACTTTCCTGGAGAACTTCTCTGCTGTTGTAAAGTCACCTGCGCGCATATCTAGCCAGCTGACTTCATCTTCGTCCCTTGCAAGCTGTTTCAAGATGGTGGTCTTGCCGCAGTTGGGAGGGCCCGTAAGCAGAAGAAGCTGGCCAGAATCTTTGACAAATCTCTTCAGATACCCAAGCTCCTCTTCCCTGTCAAACAACGGCTCCCCGTCCCAATTCTTCGTGTTTCCCTTCCGCTTGACCACAGACGCGTAAGGATGGACAATCACAGCAGCGCACATGTTTTTCCTGGGCACCAAGGAACGCGAAACGCAGAGGGTATCGCAAGGAGACGGACACGGGCGGCACAGCATCCTTTCCATTGTTGCTGCAGCTAGGCCAGCCTTTGATACTACTACCGTGGGTGCCACGTGTCAACAAATCCCTAATCTCAGGCAAGAGAGAGAGAGGTGGGGGGCGACCCGCCGAATTACGGGTCATGCAAGCGATTGTTTGAAGGCTATGGATTCTCGCTTGATGTCTTCTTGAAATTCTACCGGCTCGTTCAACAAGTGACGATCTCGATTTGTTTTCTTGCTTCTTTTGGAGTAATCTCTATTTTTTGTTTTTACCAATCTAGTATCTTTTGCTTTGCACTTGTATTTCTTTCTCTTCTTTTTCTTTAATTTAACCAACCATGGATCCCAATGATCCTCTTGTTATGGATCAAAAGATTGATGTTCTTTTTCAAGAACTTCAGGATGAGCGTAACACTGGGTTCAGAATTTTTTACTAAGACTAATCAACAAAGCATTCATCATTGGCTTTCTCAGCCATTGATTGCAGATCGGCATATTAAGTGGACATCATTTATTCAAAGTTTTTATCCACTTATTCAATATCAGCCACCAGGGCATGAAAATAAAGCTACAAATGCACTTAGTCGCATGCCTTCTATTCACAATATTTCTGTGGTGTCTACTAAAACTTTTGCATTCATAATTGATACATGATTTTTCTGGCATCTATGCTCAATTTTGTGATAATGCATCTTTTGTTTATGAATCATATTCTTTTTATGATGGATATTTATTTTATGAAAAGCGATTGTGTGTCACATTACCTTTTCGTGAAATTCTTCTTAAGGAATGTCGTGAACCACCGTATGCGGGACACCGTGGAATAGCCACTACAACTCACATAGTGGAATCTCAATTTTTCTGGCCTAATCTTCGGCAAGATGTAGTCGCTTATGTTGCACAATGTTTCATATACCAGCGCATTAAACGTCATCATGGTAAGCAACATGGTTTGTTAATGCCTTTGCATGTTCCTGATTTCCCATGGCAACACATTTCTATGGACTTTATCACCGGCTTGCCACTCACTCGAGCACAACACAACATGATTTGGACCATTATGGATAGATTTAGCAAGCAAGCTTACTTCATTCCTCGTAAGAAAACACTTTTAGCTAAGCAGACCGCTCTTTTGTTTCTTAAACATAATTTTGTTCAATATGGTATGCCTCAATCAATCATTTCTGATAGGGACAGTCATTTTTGTAATAATTTTTAAGTTACATTATTCACTAATCTAGGCACTAATATTGATTTCATATCTGCATCTCATGAGTCCAATGGGTAGATTGAGGCTACTAATAGCACATATCTAGATCTTATGAGGGCTTACACACATGATAGACCGGGTACATGGGATACATACATTCATTTGCTATAATTTGCATACAATAACACTCTTCATTCCTCCACGGGTAAATCACCATTTGAAATTGTTTATGGGTATTCCTTGCCTACTCCTTTGTCTCGTATTTCTAATGAAGTACCACATGCTGATGAAATTGCACAACAACACACTCACATTTTAGAATAAGCAAAACAAGCCATTCACAAAGCACACGAAAATTATGTTAAAGAGGCCAACAAAAAGCGAAAACCCATGGAATTTAAAGAGGGAGATTTTGTTATGCTTCATATTGACAAGCGACGTTTGAAGAGTGTAGAGACCCATCCTTTTGTCAAGCTCGCCCCTAGGTATTATGGCCCCTTCAAAATCACTAAGCGCATCAATGCAAACTCTTTTAGCTTAGCTATCCCTGACACTTGGTGTATTCATAATGCCTTTCATATTAGTCTTCTTCGCCTCTTTAAAGGACCTTTGCCTACACTTCCCATTCTTGATGACCCACCTCTTTCTCTGAAATCCTTGTCCCTAAGGCCATCATTGACCATCAAGACACTTTCACCCGAAGTGGTCTTTTGCATCGTACATTTTTACTTAAGTATAAGAATCATGGCCTAGAAAGTGCCAAATGGATGCTTAAGCGATTTTTTCGCTTTCATTATAATATTTTGGAAGCTTATCAAAGCTCACGAAACTGGAAGTCTTACTACTCGAGGTGTTGCCCTTTGACTTAATTGTTTGTGGATATACAAACTGAGGTTCGCCCTCCAATAGAAATTTAGTGGTATTTCGGTGCTGAGGTAATGCTCTTATGACTGTTGTAGTCTGTGGTTTGACAAACCTAAGGTTCGCCCTTTGACAACTACTCAGTGCATCGTATGAGTATAGTATATGACTAGACTTCCATCTAGGTCTATACTTGACTGAAGTTTGCTCTCTCAACATTGTTGTCATTTTTTACTGAGGTTCGCCCTTGCCTTCGCGTGCACCTTGAAAGCATGTCCCACAATCAATGCTATTGACAAGGGGGAAGAAATCCCTGATGAGTTTGCAAGGCTATAGAACAACAACACTGTACAGGGCTATTCTCTACCGTCGCACATGTATGCCAAGTGTGGTGTCATGCAACAAGTGCTCGATGGGCTACCTTCCTAGAATGTTCCCTCTTGGAATGTAGTAACTGTGGGATACGTACGAGAAGGTCACATCGTCTAGCACTTGACTGTTTTGAAGAGATGGAGCATGAGGGCATCCCTCTAGATGCAATGACCTATGTGTGCATCTTGAAAGCACGTGCCATGATTGGAGTTGCTACCAAGGGAATGCAAATAAATGACAAGATTACAAGGCAAGGTTTGCTAGAGAACAACATTGTGATGGGATATGTATGGCAAGTCCGGTGGTGTTTTAAAGCCATGGCAAGCGCTTGACAGGCTGCCTTCTTGAGATGTCTCTTCAAATGCATTCATTGGAGCATATGCTTAACATAATCACGTGATTCATGCTAAGCAAGCACTTGGCTCTTTGAAGTGCTACATAGTGAGGGCATCATTTCAGATGTAGTAACTTTAGCATGTATCTTGAAATGATGTGCCACGATTGTTTTGCTACCAAGGGGAAACAAATCCTTCACGACAAGTCCTTGACGAGATCGCGAGGCAGGTTTTCGTGCAAAACAACATTGTGTTGTGTTGTGCTTCTAGTGCACATGTATGCCAAGTGCAGTGCTGTTTCAAAGGCAAGACAAGCGCTCGACAAGTTGCCTTCTCGCAATGTCGTCTCGTGGAATGCACTGATTACAGGTTATGCTTCACATGGTCATGCAATTCAAGCACTGTACTGTTTTGAAGTGATGCAGCAAGCACGATAGTATCCTTCTAAATGCATTGACCTTTGGATGCATCTTGAAAGCATCTGCCATAATCGGTGCTGCTGACAAGGGGGGACAAATCTATTACGAGATTGTTGGGTCAGGCTCGACCTTAGCACGCCATTTCATCACAGTTGAGGACTGGGAAATTGGGAAATACCTTACCTTTGACATTCTACGGCTAGAATATAATCTGCTTTGTGCAAACCGTGCCCCCAACCAAAAATGCATAACAATTCCACTCGCCTCAATCCACGAACTACACCCTGGCCTCTTCCATGTTTCATTTGTCATTCTCATGGCTTCAATAGTTTGTGCATCCTCTTGCATGCCAACAACTAAGTTAACATCAGAGCCATAAGGACATAAGCTGCTCGATTCTTCTTATTTACTTGTAATGCATGCTCAAATGCACATCTCCCAACATTCACATCTCCTCATTTTCAACAAGCACCAAAGGGTCTCTCTCTAGATGTGAAAACCTTTGCATGCATCTTGAAAGCATCCGGCAACATACGTGCAATTGACAAGGGGGAACAAATTCATGATGAGATAGATTTCTAGATAGGGATTGCTGGGAAAGGATATTGTGCTTGGCATTGCAGTGGTGGATATGTATGCCAAGTGTGGGTCCCTGGTGACAGCACGTCGAGTGTTTGAGAAGCTACCATCTCGAGATGTCACCTCATGGTCTGCACTAATTGCAGGATATGTGCAGCAACACGACCAAGGTGAGCTAGCACTAAGCTATTTTGAACGGATGCACGTTGAAGGCCTCTCTCCAAATGCAGTAATCTTTTCTTCCATCTTAAAAGCCTGTGGTGGCAGCGTAGGAGCCATTGACAAGGCAACAACTTCATGATATGATTGTCAGACACGGATTGCTGGGAAGTAATTTTGTGCTTGGCAGTGCTTTAGTGGATATGTATGCGAAATGCGCCGCTCTTGCCCATGCCCAACAAGTGCTGGACGGGCTCCCTCATAGAGATGTTAGCACTTGGTGTGCACTAATTACTGGATACGATCAACAGCGCCAAGGTGAGCAAGCACTCAACTGTTTTGAACATATGCAACAGGATGGCCTCTCTTCAGATGTGGTTACGTTTTCTTGCGTTCTTAACGCATGTAGCCGTCAAGGTCTCAAGCCAAAAATGATAAAATGGACAAGAGAGTTATCACATCAGTAAATGTGTGTGAAATGTTCAACCTTGCTCTCCAACATGGTATGCCTCATGATTGGAGCACTAATTGGGTCAAGCCTTTGCATAAAGGAGGAAATGTAAAGAATGTAAATAACTACCAAACTATAATGATTGGGTCTTGTTGGCAGAAAGACAGCTAGAGAGCAATGAGGAGAAGACAAAGAGAAGAGCATGAGAATGCGGAACAAAGGAAGAGAGGTCTACAAGAAGCTAGTTTTGGTCAAAACGTCACGGGACCTAATTTTTGGACCTTTTTCTGCCAAGTGCAATGAAATCATCTAATTAGCTAACCTGGGCAGCTCATGTACAAAGAGGTTAGAATTATATAGGGAAGCCTCTAGGTTAGCCAGGTAGATGACTAGAAGGGTTATCGCCAAACTAGTGAGTTTGGCCGGTCTAGTGCAAAACTAATAAGTAAGTATAAAAGTCACTTTTTAGAAGAAGTGAAGAATTTTTGTCATTTGTAGAGAGAGGAACTCAAGAGCACTAGAGCTCCAAGCTTTCTAGCTATGGAAGCCCGCCCATTGTAACCCTCTTCTCTATTATCAATACAATCTCATTGCTCTCTATTTTGCTTTCCATTCTCTTGAGGTGTAGCTTGCAAAGGCTCTCCTTTCACTTTGTCGCATGTTTGTCTTGTTTGTGTGAGCTTGTGATTGGGTGTGTGTGTGTGTGTGTTCATGAGCATGCATGAGGAAGTAGCTCGGGGTTACATTCTCTCCATTGCTCCTATCAAGCTTTGAATATGCCATTGGGCTCTCCATTGCCATCACCAGAAGAGGGAAGTTCTAGAAACCCTTTCTTGATAACATTGCATGAGAGTGAGAGATAAAAAGGAAGAGGAGAAGAGAGTGATAGCATATTGGTGAGAGGGGATCGACATGGTAATAGGTTAGGGTGCTTGACAATAGGTGTCTCTATGAATGCCCGTGAATGTGCAAATGAGCTCCCATGATTCTCATGCTTGCCTCCATGTGCTAGCCGGGTCGAGAGAGCACCAAAGTCTTTCAAAACATTGTTATGTGTAAGTGTTGCTCGTGTGAAGATATCAGTTTTGGCCAGCTTATGGAGCTCATTCCGAAGATAAAAAGACAATGGAAGTAGCTGGTCAACCCTGTGGAGAAGGAGCCAAGAAGAGGTTCTGTATGAGTGATGTCTGTATAGCAGAGCTTCCTGACATCTGTCCTGTGGTAGAAGCTTGGCATAATGGTACGAAAATTGGGCATGCATATGTAGATGGGGGGGCTCAAATTTGTGTCATTACTTTAGCTTGTGTGGAGCAGCTTGGCGTTCCCATCACAGGGCACTCAGGTTTCAAAATCAGGATGGCCAACCATCAAAAGGTAAAGTGCTTGGGTATGGTGAAAGATTTGGAGCTAGAGGTTTTTAATGTTAAAGCTTTGGTAAACTATCATGTCATGCCTGCTGGTATGGGAGCTGTCCCTATTATTTTTGGTAGGCCCTGGTTGCGGGTTGTTGGTGCTATACAGGATTGGAGAAAAGGAGTTATTACTGTGCGGAATCGGCAAGGAGATGTGAAGAAGTTTGACATGGAATCCAGGGAACATGTACTAGATGAAGAAGAAGAACAGGATGAAGAGGAAGATGAAGAGGCTAGTAGTGATACTAGCAGTGATGAAGACCAATCAGATACGAGCTCGAGAAGTGAGGAGGAAGCAGATGTGGCCTTTTTGATGGCTGATGAAGAACACAAGAACGAGGAACCAGAGGAGTTGGATGATTCAAGGTTTTCAAAAGGAAGAGATACAAGGACCTTATGAAGAAATTGAAGAGTTGATGAAGCCAAAGATGGAGCCTCACTTGAAGCAGGAACTGATTCAAAAGATGTTGAGTCCTGATCTTACACATGAAGAGACTGCCAAGTTTCTTAAGATGTTGTCTAAGTTTCCAAATTTATTTATTACATCATATGAAGAAATCAGGGGTTTCCATGGCGAAGATTTGCATATTGAGTTGAAAGAAGATGCGAAGCCAGTTAGACAGAAGCTAAGGAGGATGGGACAGGAGCAGATGAAGGCTCTTAAAGAAGAGGTGGATAAGTTGCTTGGTGCAGGTTTCATTTATCCTGTGGATACAGCAGAGTGGGTGAGCCTTGTGGTGGTTATTCCAAAGAAGGATGGTAGGTGGAGGGTGTGTGTGGACTTTAAGCCCATCAATGCAGCTACAAAGGAGGACCCTTACCCTCTGCCATTTATAGATGGGATTCTGGATGCAGTAGCAGGTTTTGAAAGATATAGTGTATGTGATGGTTTTTCAAGATATTTCCAGTTTGCAGATAGCGCCTAAAGACCAAAAGAAGACCACTTTCATCACTCCTTGGGGGTATGTTTCTGCTACAAAGTATTGCCATTTGGTCTTACCAATGGACCTGCTTACTAACAGAAGAGGCAAAACTGGGTGTTGGCCCCGTTTTTGGAGAAGTTTGTGAAAGATTTTATTGATGATTTTTGTGTGCATAGTGACAGGGCTTCTCATTGTTCAAAGCTGGAGACTATCTTTGGAAGATATGATGAATGTGGAGGACAACTGAATCTAAAGAAGTGTCATTTGGCTCAACCCAGAGTCAAGCTTTTGGGCCATGTGGCGAGTGAAAATGGTATTGAGGCGGATCCTGACAAAGTGATGGCCCTGATGTTGTTACCCTCTCCACAGAATACGAAGTAGTTGGCAACCTTCATCCAAAAGGTGAAGTATATGTCCAGGTTTATTCACTTGTCTTCTCAATTGCTTTACCCTCTTCAGCAAGTAGCAAAAGAAGATCCTTTATGTTGGTCTCCTGAATGTGAAGAAGTATTTCAAAGTGTTAAAGAGGTTCTAGATGCCTTGCCAGCCATGCAAGCCCCAGATTTCACGCAGATGTTTTATGTTAATCCTTCTGTTGGGCAGGATGCCATTGGAGCTATGCTGTTGCAAAAGGGGAAGGAGTCTCATTATATGAGACCAGTTTATTGTGCTAGCAGGCTGAAGATGGACAGGGAAAGAGCCTATTCGGAGATTGAGCTCTTGATGGTGAGTGTGGTGTATGCATGTCGCAGGTTTAGGCATTACTTGTTGCCAAAGCCTTTCATTTTTCTCACCAGCTACTCTTTCTTGCCTCAACTCATCAATGGTGTGAATGTTTCAAGGCCTATGAAGAGGTGGATCATTGAATTACAAGAATTCCAGTTTTCTTTCTTGGTAGAGGAGAGTACCAGGGCCACTTTGGCCGACCTATTGACGTACAAAGAGAGTCCTTTGCTCATTAGACTACTTGTCTAAATGGGCAGACGCTAAAGCAGTGAAGCAGGTTATGGCTAAGGATGTAGCCAAATTCATTTATGAGGATGTGTGTTGCAGGTTTGGTGTGCCTTTGGAGTTGCTCTCTGATAGAGGGAGAGGATTCAGGAATGAGTTGGTGGAGTATTTATGTGCAAAGATTAAGGTGAGGCATAGCTACAACACCCCATATTATCCACAGTGTAATGGTTTAAATGAACGCTTTAATGGTGAGCTAATCAGAATGTTATCTAAGTTAACAAAGAACACAGGTAAGAACTGGGATTTGGAGTTACCTGCAGCCTTGTGGGCTCACAGGGTAGCAGTGAAGACTGGGACAAGTTTCACCCCCTTTCACATGGTGTATGGAAAAGAGGCTCTGTAGCCTATTGAAGTGGAGCTTCCTTCTTTGAGGATGCTTTTGAAGCTGACAGATGAGTTGCCAGATTACATGCAGGATAGGCTTTTATCATTGGAGAAAGCAAGCTTGGATAGGGAGTTGGCATATGAGCATTACACCCAGATGTTGAAGCAGAATGTAGCCAGAGCTAATGCAAAGGTGAAGGGGAAGAACATCAAAGTAGGCGATCTTGTGTTAAGGTACAACAGTAAGCTAGATCATACCTTCCAAAAGAAGTTTCAAATCAAGTGGGGAGGGCCTTTCAAGGTCTTGGAGCAGTTTGGTAATGGAACCTACCAGTTGGCAAACTTGGATGACACCCCACATGAATCTAGGGTGAATGGATACAGGTTGAAGACGTACATTGCCAGGTTGATGACAGTGGTGGGTGATGAGGAGGTTGAAAACAGGAAGCCTGTAGTCCCTCTTTTGACAGTGGAAGAGGACTATGGACCAGCTATGGTGGACATGTTTTATGGCTGCTGAGCATGAATGCTCTAGAAGTTTTGGGGTTGGGCAAACTATGTTAGGTTTTTTTCATGAACTGGTTTTTTGCTCATAGGTTGTGCATGGGCATCTCTATGCACCCAGTACAGTGTCTTTTGCATGGTTTTTGATAGCAAAATAAGCCCAATCCTAGATGGTTAGAGGGTGTTCAAGTTTGTGTTTGATTTGTCAGGGTTTGAAGCTCTTTTTTAGCTAATAAGTGGCATATAGATGGTCTATGATGCTTGGTTGATATGGTATTGGAGCCTGGGAGTGCCAGGTACAGGTGTGCTATGTGGTGCATGGCTTGGATGCACTCAGATATGTCAAATGTGGCTTATATATGGGTGAGACAGATGTGGGCAGGTACCCCTCTTAGAGCTCCGCTATGGAGGGCCAGGAGATGGAGGTAACAGTGAAAAGCAGGTCCAGGAGATAGATTTTGTTGTGAGCTACAGGACCCTTGTCTTGGAGTTGGATTTGGACCTACAAGCAGGAAGTTATGGCTTTTGGAAGTTATCAGGTGCTTGCACACACGGGAGCATCCTTGGAAACATTAGTGTTTTGGTTGCAAGAAGAAGCTTAGAGTGGAATGGAGAAGGAGACTTGAAAGAGCCAGAAGAAGAACCATGAAGGTGCCTTGGTCTTAAAAGTTGGAACAAATAGCATCTCAACCAAATAAGCATGTCAAGGTGGAGCAAATGCGAGGTACATGGCCATGGAATATGGAGCTTTGTGGAGCTTGAAGCCTGAGGAGCACTCATGGAGTTTTTGTTTAGCCTTGGACAAAGAATTGAAAACAAAGAGCTTAAGCAAAATGTATCCAAATGAAGAGAGCAAAAGCACCTTGAAGATCATGGAGCCACGGGCATTGGGAAGCTTGGGAGCATGAAGTTTTTGGAACTTTGGAGCACATGGAATTGGGATGCTGGAGTATTTCATGAGCTTGGAAACCCTAGACCTAGGTGTTGGCTGCCACGTGTGCAGGCTTTATCCCATATGCCAAGCTAGGGCTTGGAGGGTCAAGGGTATAAGAGAAAGGAGGTGCACATCCCTTCTTCAATGAGCAAGAGAGAGGGCGCTTGGGCCGTTTCACATTGGTTGGGCGGCTCTCCTCTTGCGCATGGGCATGGTCCCTCTCCCCTTGGCCTAAACCTTTTATTGAGGGCATGGTTCCCACAGTCACGGCGCCATGGCTGATGTGGCAGCGGGTGCATGGTTGGCATAATAGGCTGGTATGTGATACATGGTTTACATATGATGGTTGATTCTACTTGGCGGGCCAGTTGAAAGCCATAAAGGCCACCCTTTTCACATGTAAAGGAGTAGATAAGGGTCACTGCACACCAAAGAACTACATGCATGCAAAAAGCAAAAGGAAAGAGCCTATAATTAGAAGTTACACTTCCAGAAATAGCTACATGCAAAAAACGAGTTTTTGAGCTGAGAAAGAGAGATTTTTCGCAGGTCTTGAGCCACTGTTTTGCAGATTTAGAGAGAGAAAGACAAGGGTTACTATCCAGAGCATACAGGGGTCGAAAGAAGAGCATTTGTCGACGGTTTTCTAAGGAAAATAGAGAGCTTTCCTCAAGGGGAAGCGGTGGAAGATAGAAGGCGCTTCTGGAAGTGTTTCGAAGCGATGGTTCTTTACATATATGTGTGCAGAGAAGGTGGAGAGTGTATGAAGATCTGGAGCTTGTTTGCAGCTTGAAGAAGACACAACCATCGTGAGGAGAGTGAGAGGAAGTTTGTGTGTGTGAGTCCTGTGCCTTAGAGCCAGGTGTACCCAGCTTTGATCTCCCCTATTGTGGTTTATCTCTCCTGTATTCAACCAAGTTAATCAAAGGATTGTTGAGGTGCCCCAATCAGTTGTCTACTTGGTCTGTGCGGTGTTGGGTGTCCATTTTCAAAGTGTGTGTGCTCGTGTTGGTGTCCAGCAGTGGTGCGGGTGTGTTTTTGTGAGTATTTGGTGATTCCTGAGCTGTGGAAAGACAGCTATAGAGGCAGGTTGTCGTGCGTCTGGAATTCCCCACAACGTGTTTGAAATCCCGTGAATCCCTCATGATAGACCAACCTCCTACTCCCAAAAAGAAACCTAAGGAAGACACAACACACATGAGTCAAAAATCTAATGAGACCATTAAAGTCTCAATGAAAGACTCAAGGGGATCTGTGCTGGTGGAGAAAGTAAATGAAAACATAGACGGGATGTTGAAAGCGTGGGATAGCCGGATCACTGAATAAAACCCCTATCTTCACAACAATAAACAACTATCACAACCCAAGAGATGAAAAGATTGACTATTGGCGCCCATCAAAGCATAATTTGGGAGGCTCAAAGATTGTTAGACTCACGTCAGTAAAAACCCAAAAGAAACCCTACTTGGAATAATAGCAGAAGAAGCTACAGTTTTTAAGGAAGATGGGAATAAGGGAAAAGGGCAAACCAATATGAGGATGAAGAAGACGTGCATGAGGTAGAAAAAGAGTGGGCTTGAGAGTTGTGGAAAGAAGTGCAAAGTAAGAATAATGGTTTCAAATTCTGAAAACTCCACCCCCTTCTCTAGAGTATCATGCCTAATCTACTCACCATTTGATCCTGAAAGATTAGACTCGATGGATTGAGAGACAATAGCTTCTGAGTCTATCTTGTCTCCGACACTGAGAACATTACCCTCATACTTGGGAGAATACCAAAATAGGACAGTGGGGACCAAGGATTATGCTCCGTAAGCCTAACGAGAAGTTTACCATGAACTTACAGGCTATCCTACCAGCCCCTACGATGCATACAATGCCACTCATCAAGGCATTGACTATGAAGCCCGACTTGTGGAGAGAAGTGACACAATTACCTGCAACAACAGAGAGGTATACAAATAGAGAATATAAGCTCCAAAAAAGATCTGAGGGGACCAACAAAAGAGGGTGCTGACACACACCCTATTACATTGCAAGCATTAGCAAAATGCACTGAGAAAGAAGAAGGGAATGCTACCCTATCAATAGAAATGAAGGGGATACGTACACTTGCCATCCTAGATAGTGGGGCAAGAGTTAGCATAGCCACAAAGGACATATGGGAGAAGTGGGGAAAGCTAGCACTAAGAAAGAAACGCATGGTCTTACAATTGGCAGATGGAAATTTAAACAGACCCTAAGGACTGTTAGAGAATATAGAGATGACCTCTTGTGGGGTTACTTATTATCATACCTTCACTATTGTAGAGTTTGAAAAAGATCCAAGCTATGAGGTGATTCTTGGTAGACCCTTCATGCATCAGATGCACATGATACAGGACTAGGTTTTGGATATCTGTACCTAAGGCACGATAATGTCATTACAAGGATTAACCTTCAAGACCACACCTATAGAGATGTCACACATTCTCCAACAGAAGAATTTGACTCTGCATCATCTGCTCTAACAAGGAAGGCTATGTCCTCCCAAGGCGGATCCAAGAGATGTATGGTTATGTGATCACGGACAATATTCATCTGGTATAGGCAAGGAACAAATGAGAAAAGAGGTAGAAGATGAAGCCTATACACCTCTCCCATTTCCCGACGACACCATAGACCCTTATGAAGGGTTTCACATACTAGCCACATTAGATACGTCTGTTTTGCCTAAGCAAATGCAATTCTATGATAAAGATGCCTATGATGTGATTCCTCTCTCTTTTGAGAACTCTCTCTCTCATCTCATCTCTGAGAGAGAGAGAGGGCTCTAAGCAAGACAAGCCATGCTTCTCCCTCTCTCTCTCTCTCATAGTTTTGAGTGAGGGAGAAAGAGAGAGAGAGATAGATAGACATATAATCTATTAACATCCACGAAGGCCAAATATGACCTTTAAGATAAAAAACCATGATGTATTACATATCTTCATGCAGTGTAGTGATACTCTTGTGATGTGCAAGTATAGCAATTGTGAATGTAGCAATGGATAGGCCGTATAAGTGTGGGAGATGAAGGAGTTGATGGTATGTACCTTTGTGAAGAGGTGTGGAAAAGGCTTGCAGATATCGGTGTAGGCGGGGCATTAATTGAGGGTGTGATATTTGGTTTCCTGAACTTGCATGTGGCAAGATGTGCATATACAGAGCAATTCCTCTCTTGTTCTCCATCGACCTGTCTCACATCAAAGAGGGTGGGAGCTAAGGTGAATTGTCGCCAATGTATGAATGGTCGAGATGGGGATGGGGCTCAAGCATGTAAGGGTGGTACAAGACCCTTGTTTGGAAAAGAAAGTGGTCTTATACGTGGGGGCAATGTGTGAAGTATAGTGTGTGAAGCGTGACCCCCCATGTGTCACCTACTTGTTGACACATTGCCTTTGTAGAAAAGCCTCATGGATCATCTGATTTCACAATGCCGTCACAACCCTAATGCACCTATTATCACACCTTTGAACATGATTAGGGTAAGAGTAGCGAGAGCCATGCCACAGAGTGCACCCCACTATTCTAGTAAATGCAGTCACACGTCCATGGCTAAGATGCAAAACTTTGTGCTTGAAGAGAGAGATGTTGCATCTATTGCAGAGTCAAAAAAGAAGAAGAAGGCACGTAGAAAGAAATCCTTGAAAGGGAAAATACAAATTCAGGTTCCAAAACAAACATTGGGACAAACGAGGACCCTGTCTACATGAACAATGTGAGTGACGACTCAGAATTAGTGGCAAAACTAGGGAAAACATCATCCCTAATGTCATTGACACATCAAAACCTGCCTGGAATGCCACCATGATACAAAACACAACCTCCATGGGAAACAAGACACATTGAAACCAAACTCCATGGATAGGAAAGTGGGTAGAACACCATACAAAACATGGGAGAAACCTAAAGAGACGCAACCACATCCACTAAAACAAACACAAATAGAATCTCCAAAGGAAACACAACTTGTACACAATCAAATACAAAACCAAAAGGAGACCAAAAGTAGGAAATCAGACAAAAGAAACAGGGAAGCTACCCAAAAAATGAGATTTCACAAGTAAAACAGCTTAGGGATCTGAGCGCATGTTAAGTGAAGATGTGCTTGAGCCTATTGAAGAAGTGGAGATGCCATCTTCACCTGTCCCCTCCTCTGAGGGAAGGGAAGTGATGGCAGCCCCACTAAACATCGACAAACTTTCTCAATGGAGAATTAAATGTGGGATTACCACCAATCGGAGACATGTATAGGAGTAACTCGCTTAACGTCATACCTATTGGGGAAGAACAACTTCTGGAAGAAAACCCAGTGTTAGATAAAGAAAGATCCATAGTTGAGATACCTGTCAACAAGCTAGGTCGATATTTTGAAGGTGATGAGTCAAATGCTACTCTGCCTGTCAATATCACTGTCATAGGATTAACTGTAAAGGGAATCCTGGATGGTGGTGCGGGAGTAAGTATTATCACTAAACACTGTTGGGAATCAATTGGAAGACCTAAGCTTGACCCCACAAAGATTGTAGTCAAGATGGCTAATGGTGCAATTGCAAAACCTTTAGGAATTCATATGCCCATGGTTTTAGCCCCCGTTCTCACTCTATAAGCCGTATTTTGTCCGTTTCGAGGTCATTTCTTACCTGTTTTGACTCCTGTAAAACATGGTGGAGTCTTGGTAAGATTTCCTAGACACTTTTGCAATTTACATTGTCCTTTGGGTCCCTCACATAGCCCCAATGTACTTCCCTGCCGCCTTCTATACTTGCTTCCATGGGTTTTCTCTCACTAGAATGGCCAGTTCTATAGAGAGAAAGTCATGGTGAAGCTAATAATTCATCAAAATTAAATTTTGATGACAACATCCATAGTATTTTCTTTTTCTCTCTAGGATTTTCTCTCTCTACAATTTTAGCTTTCTACTTTTTCTCTCTAACTTTCTAATACACTCTCTCTCTAACCTTTTTCTCTTTTTTCTCTCGCTACATTTTTTCTTTTATCGTTTTTCTCTTTCTATAATTTTCTCTCTCTAATCCCCTACCCACTTTTCTCTCTCTTTGTTCACTCCCTTCTGTCCTCTTACACTCTTTTTCTCTCTCTGCCTCCCTCTCCTTTTTCTCTCTCTACCTCCCTCTCCTTTTTCTCTCTCTCTCTCTACACACACACACACACACTCTCTGCCTCCAACTTTGCCAGCGTTTGAGAAAAAAATCATTTTACAAAACATACACTTCTCCTGTATTGAAGTTTCCAATCGAAAAAAATTGAAATTTGAGCTGCCCTTTTTTAACCATATTACACTATTTTAATATTATTTTTTGCTTGATTATTCCCTGTGAATCGGAAGTTGAATCGGCTATTTCAAATTTCCAACTGGCATGATTATATATTGAGCCACATTCCTGAACTGGAGCCGCTTGTGCCTTCTCTCTCTTTCTCTCTCTCTCTCTCTCTCTCTCTCTCTCTCTCTCTCTCTCTCCTTATTCTCTCTCCTACCTCATTTCTCTCTCTCTCTCTCTCTCTCTCTCTCTCTCTCTCTAACTCTCTCTCCAACTCTCCTTTTCTTTTCCTCTCCTCTCTCCCTCCCTCTTGCTCTCACCTCCTTTTTTCCTTTCTTCTTCTTTTTTTCTTTTTCTCTTTCTTTTTTACTTGTTCTTTCTTTTTCTAAATTTTATATGCCTTTTATATATATAATTATATATATATAACATATCCTTTTATTTTTATTTTTTAATAAAAAGGTATAGTATAATTTTTGTTAAATTAATTTATTAATTTATTTTATAATAAAAATAATAACGATAATAATAATAATAATAATAATAATATTTTTAAATAATAATAATAATAATTAATAAATTAAAAACTAATTAAATCAGCACACCGACTCAGCGTGCGCGCTGTGACTGAGTCAGTGCACTAGGCGTTAGGCATGCTGGCTCACCCAGCCAGCCTATTGGGCGTCTAGCGCCTAGCGTCGGGGGCGCTCCCAGCTAAGCGTCGGGCGCCAGCCCCCTCCAAAAAAAATATATAAAAATATAAAAATATAAAAATATATCAGCGCATTGATGTGCATTGACTCAATT
This sequence comes from Cibotium barometz, assembly GCF_041138505.1. Lineage (NCBI taxonomy): Eukaryota > Viridiplantae > Streptophyta > Polypodiopsida > Cyatheales > Cibotiaceae > Cibotium > Cibotium barometz. The sequence continues at coordinate 12,057,246 of NC_141106.1, read as the reverse complement.
AGCGCGCCAGGCGCTCAGTGCGCTGGCTCACCTAGCTAGTTTGTCGGGCATCGCGCGGCGCTGGCTGCCAAGCATCGCGCGCTAGCGTCGTGCGATTGGCTATCGTCGCCGAGGCGCTGAGAGCTGGGCTCCGGTCGGTGGCACCGGAGTCCGGCCCCCCTCCCAAAAGAAAAAAGAGGCTCCGAAGGCCTAAAAGCAGGCTGCCGACAGCCTCCCCAAGCACAATAAAACAAGAAAACAAGGAAAGCAAAAAGCACAAAAAAGAACAAAAGAAGAAAAGCAACAACGTGAAAATTCACGAAGGCCTGCATTTTTCTATATGAGAAAGAGAGAGAGAGATAAATTTTAAAGAGAGAGAGAGTGTAAGTTCAAATTTAATAAGGGAGAGAGGGGAGGGGAATTTTAGAGAGAAAGAGAGTGATTAATTTCAAAGAAAGTGGTAACTTTATGAAGAAAGTAAATGAGAGGGAGGGAGGTAACTTAGAGAGAGAGACTCTCGATAATCATTTTACTATGTACACAATAATATGAAAAAATAAAAGGGTAATTTTATTGATAAATTAATATTCTAAGGCTTATAGGTGTGATGATTGTATATTAACTTTAATCAATTTGCTATGTACACAATAATATGAAAAAATAAAAGGATAATTTTATTGATAAATTAGTACTCTAAAGCTTATAGGTGTGATGATTGTATATTAACTTTTTGGCTTGCCCTTTGGAAAGGCCTTAGTGTTCACTTGCACTTTTGCCCTAGGGAGCATTTCTAGGTGGAGTAATGAAGTAGCATGATTAAAGGGTAATTCTTTCTTTTTGTCAATGGTCTTTTTACTTGTAATTCTTTTCCATAATAGCCTTTTCACTTGTAAGAGTGCACCTTATGCACACGAGTGTTCCAGACCGGCCTACCGGCCGGTCTGTCCCACTCTTTTAAGGGCCGCTTCGTGGCCCAAAAAGACATTTATATACTAAAACGTAAAAAGAACTTTGCATTGAATTTGCTATTATCTCAACATTTATCTAGTACAACATCTCAAGGAAGGGAGCTCCCCAAGAATGTGTTATTTCAGAAATGTGTCTCAGTGTACAATTTGTGGAAAAGTTTAAATCTCAAGAAAACCTAGAGAGGTCTAGGTTTGCAAATTTAAAATAGCCTGGAATGAGTGAAAATGATCCAATTGAAATTATATGTATTTTTTTCATGTTGGTAGAGAGAGAGAGAGAGAGAGAGAGAGAGAGAGAGAGAGAGAGAGAGAGAGAGAGAGAGAGAGAGAGAGTATACATTCATTTAATGCATTAGGTGTATATTCACTAACAAAGGTAGAGAAGACAATTACACAAAGTCTTGAAGTTCAAACCTAGGTTCTGATGCACCGGATAAGGTTAAATAAGTATGCAAGTGCAGAAAGATAGGAAGCACACTCAGACACATCACAATTACACAATGTTCTTCCTAAGTAGAGAGAAGAAGAGAGAGAGAGAGAGAGAGAGAGAGAGAGAGAGAGAGAGAGAGAGCAACTACTGTCTTCTCACGTGCATCTTGTCTATAGTTATCTTTGAGGTCTAAGTTGTTGGTTCATGGTGGTCCATGTTGTAACAATTGGGTGAGTTTTCTCTACATGAAGGTCAAGGGTACGCATGCATTGTTGGTTCCTTTCAATATATAGTAGCAATTGGGCATGAACTTTCCTTACATGAAGGCCAATGATGCACACATGTAGAGAGACTTACACTACATTAGACCTGAAAGAGAGAGAGAGAGAGAGAGAGAGAGAGAGAGAGAGAGAGAGAGAGAGAGAGAGAGAGAGAGAGAGAGAGTATAACCACCTTGTTTACTTTGACCTTTGTGTCTTTAGTGGCGTTTGGTGGAGCTCACAGCTAACCCTAGACTTGTTAGTGGAGAGAGGAGAGACAGACAGAGAATCTTGCACACCTTGCCCTTTCTTGCTCCAACCACTCCTCTGCCTTACTGCATCTCACACGCACCCCTCCTCTCTAAAATGTGTGCCCTCTCTCTCTCTCTCTCTCTCTCTCTCTCTCTCTCTCTCTCTTCTCTCTCTCTCTCTCTCTCTCTCTCTCTCTGTGAAACACACAGAGAGCAAGACGGGGACTCCTCTCTCACTCTCCATGTGTTTCACATGAGCAAGAGAGGTTTCTTGGCCACTCTCCTCAAGATCCTCTCTCCTTGCCCCCTCCTCTCTCTCTCTCTCTCTCTCTCTCTCCTCTCTCTCTCTCTCTCTCTCTTGCTGCATATCCTTGTAGAGACGCAACTCATGAAGGTAACTAAGTAGCATCCACAGCCCCTGTCTTCTGATTTGTTTCTGCTTCAGCAAATTGGAGACTTCCTTTTTGCATGATTGTTGGAGTACTTCACTATCTTCTTCTTGTTTTTCTTCTTCTTATTCTTCTTCTTCTGCTCTCTCTCTCTCTCTCTTTCTCTCTCTATGTGCTACGAATTATGTTGTTGATATTGATTTCTTACTTTCCCAGCTTGATTAATGTTTTCGCAATTCATACCATGTTCCAAACAGGAGGTTTAAATCAACCATGCATGCACCCAAGTCAAACTCACACTTACCTCTACTAATTACGTTGTAGATATTCATCTCTTACTTTCTCAACCTACTACTTTTTCTCCTCTTTGTCAATGTTTTTGCAATTCATAGCTTGTTCCCAACAACTAAAATGAAGCTTAAATCAACCACACCTGCACAGTTGAACTCGCACACTGGCCTCTAGTAACTGGGATTTGTCAGATGCATGGAGGTCCTGCTCTTTTAGTACTCTCACGCGCAAGTACCATAGCTTTAGACATAAAGAAATGGAGGTCATGGCAAGAAATAGTACACAGTGATAGAACTCATAATTAGAGAGAGAGAGAGAGAGAGAGAGAGAGAGAGAGAGAGAGAGAGAGAGAGCACTAAAATCATGGAAATAGAGAGTCAAGCTTTTGCCTCTTTCTCTCTCTTATTCCATTAACATGTTGAGAGAGAGAGAGAGAGAGAGAGAGAGAGCGCTTACCTACAGGTCTACACCCCAATGGAACACACATTGAAACAGTAGGGAGATATGGCTTTGTGTTCCCTTCCTACCTTGGAGCCTACAGAGCCCGCTTAAACCTATTGTTGTTGATACTCTTGACTGTGTTACCATTGAGCTCTCTCTCTCTCTCTCTCTCTCTCACACACACACACACCTCTCTCTCTTTCTGTATACTGTGTGTTGTGAATAAGAGAGAGAGAGAGAGAGAGAGAGAGAGAGAGAGAGAGGTCCATTCTAATGGGGTGGGAGAAATGAACACAAAGAGAGAATGAGAGAGAGACCCTACCTTGCTATCAATGTGTTTGCAACAACAAAGAGAGAGAGAGAGAGAGAGAGAGAGAGTACATCACGCTCAGTGGGAGAGGCTCTCTCTGTTGCATTCTATTGTGAACACACCAAGCGCGATGGAAGCTCTCTCTCTTTGTGTTTACACAATAGAGGGAAGAGATACAGAGAGGCCCCTCTCTTTCTGGACTCTCTATGGACAAAAGGAGCAAGAGGGTGTCTCTCTCTCTCTCTCTCTCTCTCTCTCTCTCTCTCTCTTTTCCTCTATTGAGAGAGAGAGAGACCCACACACAATAAACATGTGCCACACTCATAGGTAGTTTTAGACAAATTCCCACTATAATTCCCACATTGTGAATTACGACAACATGAGCTTCTGCGAGGGAGGGACCGCATACCTAGCTAGGTGCATTTGGGGGCAGAGCATCATCAGCCTGCTTGTCCCCAACCACACCTAGCTTGGTATGCGGTCCCTTGCGAGCGGAAGCTCATGATGTTGAATACTATATGAAAAAACAATGGGAAAGAGCCCCTTTCTAGACATAGGAAAATATCTAAAACTTGTTTGCGAATGTGTGTCAACTTCCCATCAGACCCCAAACTCAATGCTGCTCATGCCTTGCCCATGCTTATCTTTATGACTCCCTCGCCTTCACTCCACCCCCAGCTCCTGCTCATGCCTTGCCCAAGCTTGCTTTTTGCTGGCACTACAGCACACAGCTCCTACTCGTCAACAAAGTCTGGACTCCTCACCCTCGCCTTGCCCATCATCATATCATCATGTTGTCCATGTAAGCACCACTGCCCATCATAATATCATCATGTTGCAGCTGCTTTCACAAAGTCACTGGATTTTAAGATGCAAGCTTAGGCCACTACATTTGGAGAGATGACCTCATGTTGCACGTCTCAAGAGGAAGATCGTTGGCATCAGCTTGTGCCTTGCTAGATGCATGACATACATATTCATAATAGCAATGCCTAATACAAACTACATATTGTTGCTTGTGTTGAAATTACAAAATCACATCTTTACTTGCTCATCTTCACTTTGTTGTATAAATCCTACAACAATCAATGCATGTACAGGTCATTGCAATTTCGGATGGGCACGCTCATACATTGATGATTAATTTGGAGAGAGAGAGAGAGAGAGAGAGAGAGAGAGAGAGAGAGAGAGAGAGAGAGAGAGAGAGAGAGAGAGAGAGAGAGAGAGAGAGAGACAATTTCTTGCGGTAGATGGATCAAGAGCTTTTTCTCAAAAGGTAACATAGAGGGATCATTTGTGAGCTACGAGGAGGAGGTGGTTGTGGAGAGTGCTAAGATAGGGTTCATCCAAGCCTCCTCTATGATCATTTGAGCTCGCCCATCAAACCCCCTTGCTCCAATTTGACCACTTGCAAAGGGTGCATTTGCTTGTGTATTGCATGTGTCACCCCATTTTCTTCCCAGATATCTACACTCATCTATATTCACACAGGGGAGGGGGGGAGTTGTGTCCTCGAGGGAAGGGTTGGAGAGGTTCCTTTGAGGTGCTTACCTCCACAACCTATCACGACTGCAAAAGCAATAAAGACTTCACCACTTGCATAATCAATAGAGATTGATTGAGAGATATCGTATAAATCATAGACAAAGAGAAAGAGAGAGAGAGAGTCGACATAATATTGAGGGTTGGAATGGCCAACCACCCCCATAGGGCTTTTGTATTACTTGTGGCTTACATAAGAGCTTAATACAACATCATACTCAAGGTGGCCTTTTGAACATAACCATAAACTTAAGACAAGTCTTCTAACATAAGAAGAATTATCTCCCTTATTCTTTGGAGTATATTCTTCATCCTTTTGATCATGCCAACAACAAGGTGGCCTTTTGATGACATAACATAGACTCAAGAAGAGTCATCTTCATAAGAAGAACTGCCTCCTTATTCTTTGGAGTCTCTTCTTTATTCTGTAGAAACATCATGGCAACATAGAATTCTTAGAAACATAAACCATACTTTCCTTTCGAAGAACTATACTTACATAGTTCCATGCATGCCATCATGCAAGGACAATAGCTTCGTTGCAATCTTCTCCCGAAAACATTTTAGCCGAACAAAGATACTATTGCAGAACTAATTAAACATCAATTAATCATAAACATGATACCATATATGCATAGAGCTTGCTAAGAGCTTTGATTTGAGTCCGGGGTTGAGCAATTCTGAAATCCAGAGCTCAAGTTATGATAGTTCTCGTGAAGGGGTATCTTACAGCAGCGACAACCTCCTTTGAGCATTTTTCCCTAACAAAGATGCCGTTATAGAAATATACAAACATCAATGAATCATGAAAGAGTTACTATAAATGCATAGAGCTTGCCAAGAGCTTCGATTTGAGTTCGAGTTTACCCAATTCTGACAATCGGAGCTCAAGATATGGCTGTTTTCGTGAAGGGGTGTCTCACAGGAGCTAACCTGCTCTTCACCTTAATAGAAAAAGCAAGGGTGCTGCTATTTTTAGCAGAAAGGGGAGGAAAGGGTGGAAAGTGGCCATGCATGGCTTGCATGTGCATGCATGTGGAGGCGCCTCATGTTGGGGAGCAATTTGGACCATCCCCTTCACCCTTAGGCCCTCCATTGACAATAGTCCACCTCCCCCAGTCCATGTGCCCATGGTTTTAGCCCCCGTTCTCACTCCGTAAGACGTATTTTGTCTGTTTCGAGGTCATTTCTTACCCATTTTGACTCATATAAAATATGGTGGAGTCTTGGTAAGATTTCCTAGGCACTTTTGTAATTTACATTGTCCTCTGGGTCCCTCACATAGCTCCAACGTACTTCCCTGCTGCCTTCTATACTTGCTTCCTTGGGAACATGAAAATTCCATTGTGAAGAGCTTGATGGGCTACTCATGTAATGTCATCGTACGTGCCTTCTCTAAGTTTAGCAAGGTTGATATGCTATGTGAGAATGCACAGCTCATCTAGATCTTGCACAGGGAGCACATAATATGAGTACAATCACCACAACATGACTCGCTGCTCTATGGCAGCCGATTTAGTTCCAGCATATATGTTGTGAGAGAGCTATTAGAAAAATTTCAGCAGATCAGTTATCCTTTTTTTTAAACTTAACCCACAAATGTGAGTTTTTACAAAATGCGATAACTCGGATGCAAGAGAAGTCCATATCCCTAATTAACACTACAGATTCTGGGAACGATAAGCAAATCAAAAGAAACCTCAAGAAAAAGAAACCAAAGAAGGGTAAAATGAAAATCAATGACACAAAGAATGACTCCTTGACCCTTAAGAAGACCAACAATGTTGCAAATGACTATTTGTTCTCTGCATTCTTTCCAAATGAATTACTTAAGGCCCCTAACAAACAGGTCACCAAGGAGAGCCCAGTACTTGTAAATGCACAAGCTCCCAACGCCCAACCAAAAAATAATAATAATAATAATAAAACCTACATGAACAAGCCTGGTATTTATCCAACATCTAAGGCAAAGCTTGATAAGGCCTCACATAGGGCACTTAAAGCACAATATAAGCGGGGATTTGCACATGAGCCAATTTCGAGTTCTAGAAAGCCCCCAATGAGTAAATACTGAACAAATAATACCATAAGGGCAAGGCCTAAATGTGAGAATGACGTACAAAATCTTTGGGAAAGGCCCTTCCCCCACTAACCGATGCAAGAGGCCAAAATGTGGCAGATAAACAACTAAACCAAAAAATCACACATGAACAATTTACTACCCCTCCATGCAATGCCCAACAAAGTCCTAATTTTTTAGTTAAGGAAAACTATCCCATAAAGGCCAAATTGACACCTATTCCTTGCCCTTTGGGCACCCAAAAAAGGGACATGTAGGGAGGGTGGGTAGGGAAAGTAGTATCTTTTAGTGTGACTAGCTCACTATATTCCCAACCACAATAATGAGACTATACCAAATTAACTCACAATGTATGTGCCCAATCAAAAGTGTCCAATTTTGTCAATACTTAAATTGATATGCTCACTTATAAAATATATAATAGCTTGTTGTATGACCAGTCAAGCTGCGCAACAGGGGTGCTATGTTGTGAGCCGATGGATCTACTCCACCTTCTCGCAAACACAAAGAATACGCGAATATTCTACATTAAGCTTCTCGACATATATAATGTGTGTAAGCGGTCCACTAAGCTTTTGTATATGTATATCTATGTGAGAGACACAGAGAGGAAAATGTCTAGCTTTGGGCTTTAATAAACAACAATATCTATTATATACTTTTCATAGCCTTCACAATCTAGGTATAGTTCCTCCATTTTCAAGTATCTTCATCTCCTTGAGTTGTTTGTTACCATTACTTTCCTATCATTTTTCAAAAATGCTAAAATGATGCGATGACCTGCAATTATTTTGGTTGTCACTGTGTGAAGTCAACAAATGTTTGCCTTTGCTGAACGTGGCGGAAATGAAAGAAGATTGTGGCAGTGAGGAATGCTTCACGTGTAACTTTTTCCCCTCAAGGACATGGCTTACTCTAGGTGCCCATTTTCTTGGGACGAAAAGTTTTCTCTTGACCACTTCCTAATCCTTATCTCTTAAACCATCATTAAAGGATTGAAAAAAAAATTATATAAGCTCACACGGATTAATAACACCATTGAGGTCATAATTAGTAATCAACATCAACAATAACCATGTAAACCAACGCATAATATACATTAACACCACCACTAATTATGTGACTTACATTACCACCACTATTGACCAAAGGTCATACGAATCAAATATGTGATGTAGATAAATAGCATTTCTAACCATGTAAATATTATACGGATCAACACTAACCATGAATTAAACCAAGCACATATAGAGAGTACATGAATCACAATGAACAACAACATTGACCATGTAGCATAATCCACATAATTAATATCTAGTCATGCACTATGCGAGTCTGTTGACAAGTTGCCATGAAACTTCAAACAAGATGATGAGACGATCTGATCGAAGGCAAGCATGCAAAGTGCTAGCATTGGATATAAATATTGCATGCAAGAATAGCATCGAATGCAAGCATTCAAAGTATTAAATCTAGTGTCGGAGTGCCTTGATAAGATGCACTATAGACCATTGGGTGGGATCGACGAAAGGCATAAATGCATAATGTTGCTTGCTCGTCAATGTTGCTTGCTTGTTGTTCAAGCTTCACATGCACCTAGCACTTGGTAGGTGTGTCATATTGCTTAAGTGCCAATGACGATGGATGTTAATGAAGAAGGTTGATTGCAAATTGGAAACTTGTAAAGTTAGGCTATAAATGGAAGATGATTTGAGTTTGGTGTTAGTGGGTTTTTTTGGATTTGCGGGTGGATTTTCAATTGGTTGTACTATCCAACAATGTACATGAAAGCAAACCCAATTGTGCAAGTTCTACCCTCCATGGGGAGCGCTCTTCCCACTCAATGGGGATCCAAAAGTAGTAAAAGGAGGGTGAAGTCGACATTGCATTGATCGTCACTTGCCTGCAATGTTCATCTGGAAACCCATATGGTCTTTTAATGTCTTTGTCATTCCAAATGGTCCATGGAAAGAAATTTCATTAAGAGATTGCCTACTACTTCATTACATAATGATATGATTTGGACCGTAGTAGATAGATTTGGCAACACGTTGGATATATTTTTATACTATGGTTTTTAACAAGCAATTAGAAAGAGAGAGACATGGGGATTATTTTAGTTATTTTTGTGTAAGAGAATCATCACCCTCTTGCAACAAGTCAACATTTGTGCCATGGTTGACAAATTGGTGGCGAATTTATCTACACAATTCACAATTATGAGTATCCTTGTAAATATACACTATGTTTTCCTGGTACAATATGCAACTCATTGAAGGGCACTATTGGAAGTGTCGCTCACGCTTGGGGGGTAATGGGTAAAAGCCTAGTTACAAAAATTCTAAAGCCACCCAAGAGTGTGATGTGCTGAGAGACTTTTCTCTCACCTAAACTCCAAGTGGGACATCCACCATTGGAGCCTATCTTTTTGGAGCTAAGTTTTTAAGAGTGTGAAACTCAGCGAACCAATTTCAAGGTAAATACTCTTAACAAGTGGCTTCTGATACAAAAAGATCTATGGGTTTCATCATGTGCCAAAGCCTGGACAATGGCCCCCATTGCTTGCCCCTTGCATGATTTAAAAAAAGAGAAAAATATTTGGTTTGGGATCACAAGGTGTGTGTGGGAAGCCACACATGACAAGTCGGACTCGAGTGGAAATGGCTACATTCTTCTTTAGTGTGTTGACAATGAAAGGAACAACAAGGAGATTATATAGACTTGGTTACTAGTCATGCCCTATGTACTATCTACTAGATAGTGTTTTGGGAGGGAGGGGACCTCAAAGCTGCACTCTTTGTCTTGTAGATCGATAGTTTACTTCTATTTATAAGAAGTCTAATATTAATGCTAACACTATGGACTATCTAGTTATTATGTAACTTATTTAAAAGAATACAAACTTTAACTAGTAAATCAATCAAATAGATCACTATTAACAATTAATAGAGAAGCCGAGGCCATACCTCAACCCCTAAGAATGATATATAATTGAAAAACAATATATATATATACTTTATAGAAATTTGTCGTTTATCGTTGTCTTTGCTCATTAATAAGAGTTTCAGAACTTGATATATGAGAATAGAGAGTCTTCTAATACCTTCTCTTACGATTGAAATCATCCGATCATCCCCAAGCTTTATCTCCTCTTACTCGTACTCTGACTTTTCTCTCTTTCGAAGGTCTATGGCAAAATAGTCTTCTCTTATGCAGGACTACAGCATACTATTCTTTCTTTAAAAGAAAAGCTATGGAGTTTTGGTCTCTTCCTCCGAAAGACCATATCAATCTAACCTTCTCTTCTAAGAGATTAGATAAGAATGAAGGGATATATACATCTCAAGCTCTAGGATTACCTTAAGGCTACTTGTTGCCTTCTTACAGTTTTCCCTATGTAGAGACCCTGATAGAATCAGCAAATTGTTTCGGTGATAACTCTCTAATAAAAACTCAGAATATGGTCGTATAACCAGTTCAAAAGAATCGGAAGGCATCTAGTTTATAAGCTATTGTAAGTAGAATAGGCAAAAACATCTGTATATAGCCGCAAACGTGCCATCTTTAGAAACGCGTTGCTTTTCTACATTTTTAGTATGCATGGACTCAAAATATGTAAAAGTACTCTAAATATGACCTCTTAACCTAAATTCAAATTTCTATTTTTGGAGATACTTATCTCTTAATATAACTATTCTTGTCTCCTTATTTCTTTTAGGATTTTTGGAGTTAATATTTTTATTCTAACACTTTCCTAATGTTTCTAGCCTTATTGTCTCACTCTTCTCTAAGTGCACTCTCTTTCCTTCTTGAAATCTATATTAAGAGGCACATACATACATGGCTTGGGAGGGACCTTACATGAACAAATACAAAAGCATTAAGCAACAACAACTGGCAGTCACCATTGGGAAGAAGGTAGAGGATGATGAGGCACTAGCAGTGCTTCTGAAGTGTAGACAAGGGAGAATATGAAAACATTGTGGCAACCTTAAAGAATGTACCAAAATTGAAGTTGCATGAGATAGAAGGAGATCTACTAGAGCAAGAGAACAAAGTCAAAGAGAAGAAAGGGTTGGACCCAACAATTGGAGAGGAGAGAGCATTCTACACCACCCGAGAGGAGGATTCTCACGAGGACGAGGATGAGGAAGAGGCAGGGGGAGGAGGAAGGACCTTCGCTTGCCACAACTGTGGGAAGCCAGGACACATGGCTAGAGACTGCTACAGCAAACCAAATGAAAAAGAATCGACATCGGCAAACTTCATGGAGACTCCTAAGATAGAGGAGTCAGGACATCTTTTCTGAGAGAAAGAGAAAGAAACCCCACAATCCAATATACCCTGCCCCAATAGAGTAAAACCACCGATGATGTAGGCCATGTGGTAAATGTATGTGTGAGCACTTTAGTCAAGGTCACGGGCACTTGTAGTAGCCTTGGAGACATAGAGAGAGAGTGTCAAGGACTATGAGTTAGGGACTTGAGGCACTGGTCGGCGGGCTACCAAAAAGTAAGAGGGAAACTTGGTATAGGGTCTAGGTGTGCTAGAATTATCCACTTGAGGGGAGGTGTTGAAATAATGCAAGTGAATGGGTGTGTGCATAGGAACAAGCCCTTAGCAAGAGACTGTAAAAGGGAGTCTGTAATTGAGTGGGTAGCAGTGAAAAGGTGAGAGGTATCTACTGATAAGAGAATCAAGGGTAGCATGAGTGAATATAGGGGTGTGGAAAGATTTTAGGAAAAGGTGCTCCTAGATGTAGGGGAGGTGGCACAAATCAAGGAGAAATCAGTGGGATTAGATGCTTGGCATCTTGTGGATGTACAACCTATAAAAACTGAGGCATTGGCCTAATGAGAAATTGTTGGTTTTTGTTCATTAATTAGGGAGCTAAGTTGGCAACGGTGCATTGTGCAATGACACGTGAGTTCTAAGGCATAATCAGCTTGTCAGGGCAATATGTAACATGAAAAACCAAAGTCTTCCAATTTCGAAATGATGTGGTGGTAGTCACTAGAGTCGGTTGGAACGTAGTTGGTCTAGGATGTCCCATTATACCTTTGGTGTTATTACTGCTTGCTATGAAGCCATACCTCATATAAAGAAAGATAGAATTATTGAATCATTCTACAAGATAGCCCATTCTTTAGGGTTCGTTGCCTTTAACAATCATTTTGAAGGTTCCTTGACACTTTCTTAAAAAAACATAAACCAAACTTCCTTACCTTTCAACAAATGTACCTCATCATTGCTACAATATAGTATCTAATATCATAAAAAAAGAAAAATTGAGGTGGTATACGACTTGTACATCTTAAGGTATGCGTTTAGAGACTGACATGAAGCCTTTAAATCATCATTTAGATTTATTGATGACGTATTTTAATTAACAACAATTGTATTCTTGATTTTCTCAATTCAAATGAAGCCATTTTGGATGACAACCCAAAGTGGATACTACCACTCAGTATTATCACTAGCAAGCCCACACAAATCATTGTGTTGAAGACTATTGTTGCATCTCCATTTCTCATTACTTCAATCACACTCCTAAGACCATACCTTGGATTTTTTAATTTTTCCATTACATGGAAGAAAGATAAATCAACCTTAAAGAATGTCATGTGAGAAGCTATTTGAATACGAGGGAAGACATACTTTGTGAGTGTGCGAAAGGGGAACCCCACATTAAAACAACCACCCCATTTGAATGTGAGGGAAGACAAACTTTGTGAGTGTGTGAAAGGGGAACATGAACACTCCCACAAGAAAGGTAAAATAAATGTGTGCGCGCGCGCGCACGTGTGTGTGTGTGTGTGTGAGAGAGAGAGAGAGAATTTATGTATAGATAATAGTCAAACATGCATCAAATCTAAAGGTATCTTCACTCATGTGTGCATGTGCATAGCATGTGCATGAGCGACTGTGTCTATATAAAAAATCACAATCAAACCTGTGCATACATGAGTGAGTGTGTCTATATAAAAGATCACAGTCAAACCTGTGCATGCATGAGTGTGTCTATGTGGATACTACCACTCAATATTATCACTAGCAAGCCCACACAAATCATTGTGTTGAAGACTATTGTTGCATCTCCATTTCTCATTACTTCAATCACACTCCTAAGACCATACCTTTGATTTTTTCAGTTTTCCATTACATGGAAGAAAGATAAATTAACCTTAAAGAATGTCATGTGAGAAGCTATGAATAATAAATATTTGAATACGAGGGAAGACAGACTTTGTGAGTGTGCGAAAGGGGAACCCCACATTAAAACAACCACCCCATTTGAATGTGAGGGAAGACAAACTTTGTGAGTGTGTGAAAGGGGAACGTGTGTGTGTGTGTGTGTGTGTGTGTGTGTGTGTGTGTGAGAGAGAGAGAGAGAGAGAGAGAGAGAATTTATGTATAGATAATAGTCAAACATGCATCAAATCTAAAGGTATCTGCACTCATGCATCAAATCTAAAGGTATCTGCACTCATGTGTGCATGTGCATGTGCATGAGTGAGTGTGTCTATATAAAAAATCACAATCAAACCTATGCATACATGAGTGAGTGTCTATATAAAAGATCACAGTCAAACTTGTGCATGCATGAGTGTGGCTATGTGAAATCTCACACTCAAACATGCATCAAATAACCATGTTTATTTTTCTTTTGTGAGGAATACAACAGACACATTGTTTTTTTCTCCCCTTTGTGGAGTGAGGGGGGTCACAATCGACTTCCCCTTTCTTCTCCACATCATCCTGGAGAAGAAAGGGTGTCACCTTATGCACCACCCAACGACTGTCCCCATGCAAGATCATAAAGGTTGAGTTACTTTTTCATGAAAGAGAAAGGGTGTCACCTTGGGACCATTGTCCCCACCCCCTATCAAATCTAAAGGTTAGGAATAGGACAGGTATGGACTTACTTTTTCATAAGAGAATCAAATTATCACCCAATTGAGTAGCCCTCTAAGGCTACTTAAAGGCTACTTAAGGCACCCAGATATTTACATGGATAAGCGTGGTGAGCTTGAATGCACTAATTGGACCGCCTAGGTGTGTTTCCTTGGTGATTGGGGAGAGGGTAGCAATTTTATCTGGTTGTCAAGTCATTGGTGCGAGTGTGAATTTGCGTGCTAGGTTCTGATCGTATTATTATGCCTATTTAAAGTATCTTACGCATAAGGTTTCTCGCTGCCAATTCGCTTAATTAATCCGGATTAAGTCCTATAGTTCCTGCATAATCTCTCCGCTCACCTTCTTCTTCTTCTGCTTCATATTCCCAACAATCGCAATGGCTTCTTGTGGAAACGACGATCGCAAGTGCTGTCCTCAATGCGGCTCCCAGGCTCCCTGCGAGTATTATTTTGAAGCTTTCCATTGATTTCATTTAATGTATAATTAATGCGCATGCAATGAGGTTAATTCTTCATGTATCGTTTTCAAGCAGCTGCGGCAACAACACGGTGATGGATGGAAACCGTATGAGCACGCAGTACGTAGATTTATCTAGTTTTGCGCCAGCCAATGCCCTTGTTAATTAACAGCTTCATTACTGTGCTCAATTACAGCTTCATTAATTTAATCAATCGTTAATTCTAAACCGTTTGCAGGACGGAGGCTACGCCTGTGGGTGCCGATGTTGCCAAGTGTGCCAAGTGCGGGAGGAGCTGCCAAAGCGAGAACCCCTGCACGTGCGAACAAGGCACGGAGGGTGTCAAGCGCACCGATGCTTGCAACTGCGGGGCTACTTGCACATGTAGCCCTTGCACGTGCTAAATCATGTGGCTACTTGGCACATGTAACCGCCTAAAGCTTGCGACTCTCTACTTTTGTATACCGTTAATGTATATATAAATGAGAGATATGTGAGGAGTCCACATTTAGCTTCTTAATATTATATATATATATATATATATATATATATATATATATGAGAGATATGTGAGTAGTCCACATTAAGCTTCTAAATATTATATATATATATATATATATATATATATATATTTGTGTGTGTAAGCAGTTCACTAAGCTTTTGTATATATATATGTGTGTGTGTGAGATCTGGAGACACAGAAAAATGTCTAGCTTTGGGCTTTAATAAAACAACAATATCTATTATATACTTTTTAAAGCCTTCACAATTGAGGGTATCGTTTCTCCATTTTCAAGAATCTTCATCTCATTGAGTTGCTTGTTACCATTGCCAATCAATTTTGGAGAAACTTACATGGTTGCAAATATGTTATTTCTCTTATCACTTTTTAGAAATGTAAATGATGTGGCAATCTTCAATTATTGTGGTTTACTGCTGTGAAGGTTTCTCTCTTCTTAACTTGGCGAAGAGTCTCCCCTTGACCACTACCTAATCCTTATCTCTTTGACCACCGCTAAAGGAATAAATTCATTGCCAAAAAAAAATGATATAAGCTCGCGAAGACTAACAGCCCCATTGAGGTCATATAAAATGAGCAACATCAACAATAACCATGTAAACCAACGCTAGATGTACATTACTCATCATGTGATTTACATTACCATTACTACCAACCATGTAAACCAACGCTAGATGTACATTACTCATCATGTGATTTACATTACCATTACTACCAACCATGTAAAGGTCATACAGATCAAATACGTATTGTAGATCAATACCACCAATCGGGTAAAAATCAAACGAATCAACACTAACCATGAAAAATAGCCGAAGTACATGTAGAGGGTACATAAATTAATTAACAACCACATTGACCACGTAAAATAACCCACAATTAACACCTAAATATGCACAAGGTGAGTCTGTTGACAAGTTGCCATGAAACTTCAACGATAAAAACAGCACATGTGCACATGGTTGTCCATAGTTGCAATGGAGAAGACGGTCTCTAGGGCTTAAAATATGTGGCATTGTCGAATGCACGAGATAGAGACAAGGTGGGTTAAATGAGTGGTGTGGTCGTAGACAAGACTAGGGCACGCAGTCCACACAAGGGCGAGGAAAGCACACGAGAGTTGGGGTTTTCTTTTTTGCTTCAACTGCATGAGCGCAATGGTTGTGGTGGGAAGGTGGGTGTATTTAGCGCACGCTTCGCCACACGTAGGCGAGTCTTTTTTTTGCCCCGCAAGGGGAAAGGGAGGGAGTACTTACAAAAACAAAAAGATTTTTTTTTTGGTTTTAATTTTTTAATGAAAAAGGACGAAAGATAAATTAGAAAATTAAAAGGCAACAACTAAGGGGAAAAGAAAGAAAATAGAGGGAGAAATGTTGTTTTTTTTATAATTAAATAAAAGGATGTAGGAGAGACAACATGCAGTGTAAATGGAAGCTTGTGTGCATGCAAGGTCAAGAGCGTACTAATGTGTAAAGGTGTCTTCACACGCAAGGGGTGTAAGTGTGTATGTATGTGCAGATATACGATGTTAGTGGGCGTAGTACATGTGCATGTGCAAAAAGGTGGATCAAGGTGCATGTGTGTGGAGGTTAGTGTGCACGTGCATGCGAATGTGATGTGTGCACGCATGTGCAAACATGTGTACGAACTTGTTTTCGTGCAAGTGTACGGATCACGCATGCGAGTGAGTGTGGGATAGTGGTACGCGTGCAAGCGTGCGTGCATACAAATGGATGTGTGCAAGCACAGGCGATGCAAAGGTGTGTGCATGCTTGTGCACGAGGGTGTTTGCACACACACAAATGTAAGTAATAACATGAATGTGTTGTAGCTACATGCAAATGTGTAATTGTGCGAATGTGCGTACAAATGGATGTGTGCAAGCACGGGCGATGCAAAGGTGTGTGCATGCTTGTGTTTGCACACACACAAATGTAAGTAATAACATGAATGTGTTGTAGCTACATGCAAATGTGTAATTGTGCGAATGTGCGTACACTCGCAACTATGAGTGCATAAGAAGTGCATGTGTGCAATATGCAAAGAGGTGAATGTGTGTGTGCGTGCATGTGCAAGTGTATGGGATGCATGCGAGAATGTGTATGCGAAACTCAGTGATGAGAATGTACATGCACGTGCTCTTTCAAGTGTATAGGGCACACACGGGAATGTGTGTATATAGACCTCTATGGGAGTGGTGTGTGTGCACAAACAAGAGAAATATAAGGGATCATGCATGCAAGTGGAGTGTGTGCACAAGTGGTTTATGCTCGTGCACGTGCATGGGTGGACAAGTATCCAAGGGTAATTATGTATGCACACGGATGGGTGAATGGTGCCCCTACACATGCGATTGCATGTACGCATGCTAGTGTAATGTGCAAAGGTGGAGTGCACGTGCAACCATAATATGTAAAGAGGTGGGTGCATGTGCGAGTGACCAAATATGCACATACGGAGGTGCAAGTGTGTACTTGCACGCGTGAAAATGTGATAAAAGATTGGGTGCACGCACGTCGAAATGTGTGGGCACAAAAAGCAACTGTGAATGTTTTTAGAAATTTTTTTATGGATCTTGATATGTTTTTGAAAAAAAGTTAGCAATTCTTGATATGACTTTTATCATTCTTAGTATGAAGGTCGTGACTATACACTTGAGCAGGAGGAGATATCTTACATATGTACACATGGGGTAGGGTCCGATCTTCTACCAATTCAACAATGCATGAACAAATTATGAAAAAACATGAACAAAAATCAACAATCTCGCTCTAATTCAACCTAATGGAGTTCAAAGCTCATATTTTGGAAGTAGATTTCACTCCTAATCACAATTACTAAGCTAATTCTTGGACCAAAGCAAATAAAATCTGTCTCTCTCCGACTTCAATCATATACAAATGACCAAAAAAACTAAGGTTTTTCTCTACCAATAAATGATTTAGAATGCCTTGATGCAAAATAAAACTTCAACTCAAAATCAAATACAACAAACAAACACATCTAATGGCTCCAAAACGTATATTTTTCAGAGCGTGACTCATAATCAACACCGAGTAATATATGGTGATCCCAATAGCTTGGAATGGACGGAAAAACGTAACTAATCAGTTCCCGACAACACCGCCAAATATTTTCAAGTCAAGAGCTTACCTTAGCCTTGTCGAAGCTTGTGTCGTGGGATCTTACCTTCGAGCTGCAAATGCAACTTCCCTTGTGGGTGCACCATTGCATCCTCACTCTGTTTGTCACACTAGAATACTCCTTACCAAAGGAATGAAGGGAGAGATCTCAATACCTAGATGGAGATAAGAAGAGAGGTCCTTCGCGATGGTTCTCTCACAAAAAGCAAGGGAAGAAGAAGCTAATCGAAGAGAAACGCATAATCAAACCTATTTATACATACATCCATCTACTAGCAAGCATGAATTCAAAAGCATAAGTAAGCAAGAAGAGGGAAGAAGGAGAGCTCACAAGACTACTATAAGGGAATGATTATGTATTTCTTATTGTTGAAAATGACTTATATACAAATGACTAGTTTTCAGACTAGCCCGACTAAAATTAAAAGTAGTCCGATCTTTATTACGAGTCTTAAGTAACTATGTACACTAAGTTCGTATACTTTCCATATTTAACACTATGGTAAGACTGCTTTATATGTTCTAGTGCTCTCTTACAAAAGTTAAGTGTTCGTTCTTGCATGGGTAAGATAGCAAAGCACATTACAATAGGTTGTGCGGTCGAAACCATGTTAACCAATAGAATGGTTAACAAAAGCTCGAGCAAGAACATCCCTACGCAATGCTCGTCTGAAAAGTCAATGATCCTGAAAAGTGGGCCAAAACCCTCATAGAACATACGGTGCAACCTTACGCATCTCATAGTATAGTAGGTAGTGACATATGTAATGTTCCTCTATCTCGGCCTGTGTGTGGCATAATTGGCAAATCCTCTCCTTCCTATGTCTCTATATGAGCTCCCCGGCTGGAAGACACAACCAACTCTCCCAATCGCCACTCTTAAGAAGTGGGATAAAGCTCATATATGGCGAAACACAATCCGCATGGCAAGGGACATGTGAACACTTACGAAGCCAGACTGCTAAATGAATACATCCTCAGTGAGCACGAGGAAGTGATCTCTATGAAAGTGCATCTTTAGTGGGAGCTCCAAAGGTGTAATCCATGTGCAGTGGGTATAGAGGTTGAGAAGATCTAATCGAGTAAGCCGATCGGTGTCTTCATTCAGAGAACCAAGTGGAAACTTGAGAATACCATATTCTAGGGTGCCCTCAAGTGCTAGTTGTCTCAAGAACTCCAAGCCTCGGTACCTACGGGAATCCATGTAACTAATGCGATGGAGGTATGTGAGTGTCTAGAAGAGTGCATGTACTACCATCGAGGCTGTAGCAAACTCTGCTTGGCGTGCGACTAATGGTTTGTTGTGGATCATGCGAGAGAAATCATGACTTGGGGCCTCTCGATTTGGTATGCCAATCCTCATTAGACAAATCTGGCCCCTAAAAGACTGCTTCATACATCAAGTCTAGTGTGGCAAGGGTGTCAAATAGCCAACCCTTCATCATGGGCTCTTGGAAATGTGCCTGGAAGCACCACCGCTCAAGTAAGCTCACGGTTGCATATCCTCGTGTCAATCTGGCATTTTCTAAGGGAAGCATGGTGAAGCATGGGTCACTCAAAGTGGCACGAAGGTAGACATGACAATCTCCACAAGGTCCCCTCTTTATGTGAAGCTAAATCTAGATGTGAAGGCGCGGGAGGTATTGAAGACCATTACCAAGGTTCACAGTGAGGTCCCGCTAAGTGCACAAATCTCCTCAGTTGAATTTGAAAGGAGGAGGATGCCATCTACATAAAGTTAGTATGAAGATCGATATATCTATCAATGTGGGACTAGTCCCACCTATTTGTCAATGAAGCTCGAGATCTCATCAATTTAGAGGCCAAAAATAGTGGGCGAGAAAGAGAGAGAAAGAGGAGAACATATAAAGAGAAAGAGAGCGAGAGAAACAAGGTGAGAGTGTGTATGAAGACCTCAAAGAGAGAGAGAGAGAGAGAGAGAGTGACAGAGAGTGCACATGAAGACCTCCCTCAAGCAGAGAACCAAGAAGAGAACGAAAAAAGGAAGCACAATGCAACAAAAACCTAAGAATTAACCGAGCTTTGTATCTCTCCCCAAGGAACAAAACATACCTACAACCATGCTAATCAAACGAGATAGAGATGGCTAGAGGTCACTACAAAGCCACATCCCACGATTGGCATCGTCAACAAGCCACCCATCTCTCGCAATTTACTAACATTTTGCTATATTGGGTGTCCCTAAATTCTTCCATTCTTATGGAAATTCTAACATCAATTCACACCCGCCTTATCGACTATCCTCCCTACACATCAATACTCAATTTCGTATCTCAAACCGTGTAAGAGTCAAACAAATAAGTATCGAAGAAAGCAGCGTGTTGGAGTTTTCACCGAAATAAGCTTCTACACAACCCCACCTTTTGCCCAATGCCAATGCAATGTACTACGATTTTCACCGAAAGAAGCTTCTACACGAGCCTACCTTTTGCCCAATGCCAATGCACAACACTTGAAATATACACACGAGTTTTGTATCTAGTAGACATATCAATAGACACTAATATCTACCAACATTAAGCCTCTTCATCGACAGTCATCCAAGTACATTTGTAGATTCGGGAGACCATGGCGAGTACAAGCGTGACCCATGGTACAACCCATCGCTCGGACCTTCCTCAAATCATGGACCATCCACGTCTCCATCCCGATAACTTCTTCACCATTAACTTGGACGACACGAGAAGTAATCACCATAAGGAAAGGAGGATATATTAACCACTCTATAGGTTAACATGGTTTCATGTTAACCTATCGTACGACACTTTGTTATCTTAACGATAAAAAAATGCACTTATCTTTTGTAAGGCAACACTGGAATAAAGTGACCTTACCTTGTGATTAACAACAACTAGGAAAATTCTAAGGACTACCTGTACATACTAAAGACTAGTAATAAAGGGGTCGGCTCAGTTTTTAGTTTGGCCGACCTCTTGTGAAAACTTTAATTGTGTATGTCATTTTTTACAATAAGCAATATACAAGAAATCCCTTGCAATAGTTCTACTATTGAGCTCTTCTTTCACTCTTCTTGCTTGCATGTATGCTATTAAATCTTACATGTTTGAAGGATGCTTCGTAGATAGGATTGCAATAGCCAAAGATCCAACAGGACTGCTGAATGATCTTCAATCGACAAACCGATGCTAAGCATAGGGATTGATCAAAGTTCTAAAATTTTTTCTACTAGCATCCTCCATAATGCATGGCTTCTGATAACTAGAGAAGTCATTAGAACTCTTCTTCGAGTAACAAATTCAATTGTTGCATCCAAAAATTCTGATATGCAGTTTGTCTGTCCGCCTTACCAGTGTGTCCTTGTAAGCTTCTCTTCAAAAGTCTCTTATGTTGCATCCCAAGGTTCCCCTTACTTGCTAGTGGCATGTTGCACATAACATCAGGTTTTTGTATGTGACCAGCTTCTGAACTCTCCAAGGAGAAAGTAACACAAGCATGTGAAATGTACTACATGCTGAAAAGGAAGGATTAATCATTAATGCAATACCTGACAAAAAAGTGCTTGGAGGCTTAAGTGAAACCTCATTAAGACCCTTTTATGAACACTTCCCACTCTCCTACCTACCCAAATTAGTAGTTCGTCACTCCACATGGTCATTAAAAATGGCATGAGCTTGTTCTAAGTCCATCTTTTAAAAAAAAGGCATGATCTTGGAATCATATGAGTGCATGAGGTAGGAACATGCCTCCACACATAACCCTCATGAATAAGGTAAAGACGATTGTCCTTTGCTCCGCCTGTAACATCGTAAAGACAACTGCCTGTAACATCATTTTGAAAATACTGTACCATGAACTCTTAGAATTCATTGTGCTACTTTAGACATATATGTTAAGGTACACTCACAGGTTCGCATCATACAGAGGAAGACACATCTTTGTATTTACCCATGTCACAATGAAGTCTAAGGCCTGGTACGGATGGCAGTTATGAATGCCCAGATGTGATTAGGCCACCTTAGTGCTGTAAATCAAGCTGGTAGTCCAGCTCAGAAACGGGTTGGAGCATTCTGCAGATGGCATTTTGAGGACAGACCAGGTTCAATAATATACCCTAATAGCTGTCCTACCTGGCAAGATTTCGCGCCACTGCATGAATATCCATGTAACCGACCTTCACCTACCCACATCCTCTGTTTCCTCATCACTTCTCCCGCAATATGGCTGCATTAGACCTGGGGGTTGCTTGTGCACATGAATATGCACACCGCCCAGATGCCGTGTCCACCCATCCATCGGTGAACCAGGCCTAAGCACCTTTACTAAGGGCAGAAAATCAGAACCTGATATGTGACTAGTACCTTCCTATTCAGCTGTTTTAAAAAATCCTATGAGAGAACCTAGTAAGGTTATTCATTTCCATGTGTGGCTTTAATGCAGAGGCTGTGGACTAATACTCCACTTGAGCGCACTGAATGCAAGTCAAAATTGAAAAGAAGATGTCAAGTACTCAGACCAAGTGCTAATGCATCAAATAGTGGCTCATCTCTTACAAGTGGAATCGTTTTCATAATCTGCAGGTGTAAAGGTTGCACGTCTTTGGAATCTGAAATAACCACCGTATCCAACAATCAAGATTGGGAGGATCGATTTGAAAGTAGCTGCCATGTAGACTATAATCTGGGCAAAACATACAAAAACCCACACAAGTCACAAACCTTGTTCAAAGCTTCCACTTCGTTGCACACATATTGATGCATAATGGGTATCCGTGGGCTGAAGAAGCACAAACTGCCAACTATTGGAGTCTGTCTGCAATGAGTTGAGAATTTCTAGTCTTATAGAGAATGCCTGCAGGAATGCAAAAAGACCCATATTATATTTGTGTGTGTGTGTGCGCGCGCGCGTGCGCGCACGTACACGCACGTGTGCTCATACGCGTGTGTCAGTGTGTAGCACAATCATGCAAAACTAACAAACAAAACAAAAATGGTTACACACGTCTTTGGGTTCATAACATAACACGCTATCATTTGACCTGCTCATGGGCTTGTATTCCAGTCACGTACTCCAGAAAGTCAGGTGATGCAGATAGTTCCTCAAAATGGAAGGCGATATCTCTTAAAGTCGTTCCCGCAATACCTTTACCCAAGGCTTTTCCATACGATTCCTATTATCGAACTTTTCATGTTAGAGAGCTCTACAAAATGAGTTAGGTAAGGCCTAAGATACACCTATTTTTCCCCATTATTTAAAACATTGCACATAAAACCAACAAAAATGACTGCAATAAATAAAAGATACTTTCAGAGTCCAGAGCTGCAAAAAGTGATTCTTGCGTGTTTCAAGATTGTCAAGCTGCTCTAGCTTTAGTGCCTCCGTCTTAGAAAACTTGCGCCTAGCAAATGTTACCAAGTTCGTGTGTGTTTCTCGCTCCTTCTCTTCCACATCGATGCCCACCTAGAAGGCAAAAACAAAGAACAAGATTTAGCCCTACTGCAATGAAAAATGCTTTTACTGCTTACATATAATTTTTATGAACGGAACTGTTCTCTACGAATAGAACTTAAGTCTCACACCTATATAAATTAGTAAGAGCAATATGCAGAAAAGGATTTGCATTAGGCCAACTCAGAAGCAAGCAACTTGGACACAGGTATTTAGAGCAGAGAGGTTCCTAAGCACCTTCATGAAATAACCGACAAAAGAAGATGTCACCATTGACCAAGCACGTGCCAAGGAAATTTTTGTGACAAATTCAGGTCTCCATGTTGACTTGTTGCTCTTCTAATTGCATGAGATTTTTTTGAAATAATTGTACCATAGTCATACTCAAGGTGTTAGAGGCGTCAAAGGCGTTTGGTACGACGCGGGTATGGTACGCGCCTCGAAAGACTCGTATTTTTTAGAGATGTTAGAGGCGTCTGTTTTATATATATATATATATATATATATATATATATATATATATATATATATATATATATATATATATATATAGTGATAGATAGATATAATATATATAGTGAAAGTTGAGAGAGAGAGAGAGAGAGAGAGAGAGAGACTAGAGTGTGTATGTATGAGCCTTGAGGGAGGGAGAGAGAGGGTGTGTATGAAAGGGAGAGAGAGAGTGTGTGTGTGAAAGAAAGAAAGCTATATTAAACATCTACAAAAGGCCAAAATGACCTATAAGACCAAAATAGTCCATCATCATCATCTGGATACATCATCAAGATTCAAGGGTACAAAGTAAAATGAAATGAACCGGTGGAGTATAGAGAGAGCTCCAAAAGTGGTATAAAAAACATCATCATCCTAGTGTGTTTGAAGTTTGAACTTTGAACTTTGGGTCTTGAGAAAGGCTTAAGGGAGGGAGGGAGAGAATGAGGGAGAGAGAGAGTGTGTGTAAGAGGGGATGCCTTGGGCCCTTAAAGCCCCCGTCTAAAGACTCAAACTAGCTCCCCCAAAAAAAAAACACTTTTTTTTTTTGGGTGGACGTCTCGATCAGGCAGTTGTACGCCTCTAACCGTTAGAGGCGCGCCTCGTAACAACTATGGTCATACTACATTTACGAGCATTAATAAGAAGGCTCTTTAGTCATATTGTGTGAGGTGTGGCATGTGAGCCCAGTTTGACTTGTTAGATAAGGTCACTGTATTTGCAAACAGCTCATGCTCAGAGGAGAGAAACCTCATGTTACATGGGCTAACAAGATGCGTGATTAAGGTGTGCCATTAACCACTTTGGTGCGTTTAACTTCAATGTTGAAGAGAAGAGAGGAGAGGGATTATTCCAATCACCCAATTGGGTATGAATAAAGTGTTAGCAGTCATCTCCTGTCTGTATATTTACACCAGGGCCTCTGTTGTGGGTGGGCCCGCCCAATTTAGGTGTTTTCTCATTTTTCCCCACTCTCCCTATTTTTTTCCCTTGGTGTGGAGGGCTGTATGACTGCTTTGCTGCCCCCAGGCTCTCCCCTGTATGCTGGCTGACTATCCAGTGCTGGCCGACATTCAGTGGAGCCAAAGATAAATTGAAAGCACTTACCTTTTTACAGCAGTTTGATGCTGCTTTTTCTGGTGGGAATTACACAGAGTCCTCTAAGGTGAGGAAAGCTGCCACTTTTCTCAAGGGCAATGCATTGCAGTGGTGGTCTACTCTTCTTTTGCAGGACATAGCACCCACTACTTGGGTACAATTTAAACAGGTCTTCTCTTCTGTATGGCTCACATCTACATTTGAGGTGGATGTTATGACTGCATGGCACAAGTTGGATGCTTCAAAATGTGAAAATTTGGAAGATTATATAACAAGAAGTTTTGGGAAGCTTTACTCCCAGTGACTTCTTACCGTGCAGTGCCCTTGTCTGAGCAGATAGAGAAGTATTGTTGTGGGCTGCCCAAAGAGGTGCATGATTATTGTATCAAGACTCGAGTAACGAACATGTCACAGATGATAGAGAATGCTATGACAGCTGATGCGTTACTCACTGAAGGATCATCTGGGTTTAAAGGAAGTAAGAACTCGAGCAAGAAAGCTGAAAAATCTGGGCATGCTTCTCGTGATGCTAAAGGGTCTTCAGAGACGCGGTACAAGAAGTTGCCAATGCCCAAGAGAACTTCGAAGGAAAGACAGGCTTTGAGAGATGCTCGGAAATGTTTTTACTGTACTGAAGAGGGGCATATGTCGTTTAATTGTCCCAAGAGAAAGTCCCAAAAGGACTCTGACAATAAAGGAGAGCCCAAGTCAAAGAAACCAAAACCTTCTGCGGGATTAGTTCCTGATCTTGTGGGGGAACAGCCAGGTGGTGAAGAGACAGAGTTGTGCAGGGCATGGGGCAAAGTGAGAGATCAGAATGCCTTGATATTCTTTGACACAGGTGCTAGAGCCAACTTCATTTCACCAGATTTGGCTGGCCGATTGGGGATCCGCGCAAAGGAGATGGGGCCATTACATGAGGCTATCATGGCTTATCCAGGGTATGCAGAACCCGTTACTCCTATCATTTGCAGGGTTATGTGGACGGCGAAGAGTTTTTCATCATGCCTCTGGATGGCTGTGATGTTTTGTTGGGTATGCCATGGTGCCACAGAGTACATGCGGTGGTGAACACATACAATAGGAAAATCACTCTGACTCATAGAGGGAAAGAACATGTTTTGGATGTAAAACTCAAAGGGGAATCTGTTCCTATTGTATCCGCTTCGGCAATTTCATCAGTAATGAAAAAGCATCTTTCCGCGTACTTGATCTATGTAAAGGATGCACAAGATGATGAGTCTAAGTCTAATTTGTCTATGTTAGATAAGGACAGGACTGATTTCTTATGTGGGTTCCAAGATTGTTTTTCCGAGTCATTGCCAGGAGAACTTCCTCCTGAGAGGCCAGAAGATCATGCCATTTTTCTAATTCCTGGTAGTACTCCACCGAATAGACCGCCGTACCGTGTTAGTGCAGCCCAACAGGAAGAGATTATGAGTCAGGTGCAGGAGCTTTTGAATAAAGGGTTGATACAGCCTAGTTCATCACCCTTTTGCTCACCTGTACTCTTAGTGCAAAAGAAGGATGGTTCTTGGCGCATGTGTATTGATTACAAAGCGCTGAACAAGAACACCATCAAGATTTGATTCCCCATACCGAGGATCGATGACATTTTGGACGGCTTACAGGGCTCCACGGTCTTTAGTCGTATTGACTTGAAAAGCGGGTATCATCAGATACGTATAAGACCCGAGGATGTGCATAAGACAGCATTCCGAACCACGTTTGGGTTGTATGAGTTTTTGGTTATGCCCTTTGGTTTGACAAATGCACCTGCCACATTTAACAGAATGATGGACAGGATTTTCAGGCCTCATAGAGCGTTTGTGTCACATGCACTCTGCACTCAGTGCATGGTGACAAGATGGCTCATCATCAGAAGTGCAACATTTGTACAGTTTTAGAACCCAATAGGATGATATTTGTCGTACGCCGTGACCCCATTGTACATCCTCAATCCAGGATAAGTCAGGCACGAGCTACGTAGGTCATTCCTCAGCCTTAGTGGGTCAGTCAGTCAGTCAAGTCCCTTAACCCACTTGGAGAGAATCATTCATGCAAGTAGAGTCAGTAGAAGCCTTAGGGTTTGCATCAGAAAGCACTCTGCATCTTGCATAATATGCATACATATGCCTGTGCATCATTTAGAACATCCCCAAAGCCTTAGGGAATTTACTGGGATTTATCTGGTATTTTTTCCATATTTATTAGTATTTATTTATCATTATTTGCATTATTGGGCATTTATAAATATTAACTTTATTAAATGACCAACCTCCAGTTAGTATAAATAGGCTTGCCTAGAGCCTCTTTCCCTCATTCAGTCTTCATATCCTAGCGTGGGGGCATCCTTGGATGGTTAGATTGCGTTCCGGCACGACCACCGACTTCAGCATCATGTCTACAGGAGAGAGTACTCATCAGCCGGAAGACGTCTCCCCCGAAGGAGACCTTGTTCTTCCGCCTACAGCAGACACCATAGCTCTTCTTAGAGCTCAGAACCAGCTGCTCATGGAGCGTCTCCAACTCTTGGAGGCAGCAGCAGCACGTCTCTTTCAGATGGAACAACAAAGGAGAGAGGACGAGGCCCGGAGGAGAAGAGAAAAAGAAGAAAGACGGGACTATGAGGAAGCCCAACGCAGGATCGACGAAGACCGGTGTCAGGCTGAACTCACCGCTCGGGAACACCAACGTGAGCTTGATCGAGAACGTATGTTACTCGAACACCAACGGGAAAAGGAGGCCATACACTTGAGGTATCAGCAGCTCTCCTCAGTCTCCCCAATCATAGGTGTCACCAGCCAGCATCCCGCAGCAACATCAACCACCATCATTCGCAGTCAACCGAATTTCAACAAGTATGATGGTAAGTGTGATCATTCTTCAGTTAATCAATTTATTCATCAGTTTAATGCTCATTTTCCATTAGCTAAGATCACAGACCCACAAGACAAAGTCCACTTAGCGGCTCCCCATCTCACTGGTGAGGCAGTCACTTGGTGGCAGCATTGGTCTAGTATTCATACTGACCAGGCCACAGGTGTCACAGCCTTTGACTGGGACATCTTTGTCCATGACCTGAAGACCAGATTTCTCCCGCCCCAGTACATGACCGGTCTGAAAGACGAGTTCTATGGACTCAGACAGAACGGTTTCCCAGTGCTTCAGTTTTCCGGTAAGGGTATTACTTTAGCACAGCAATTAGGGTTATCTGAGCAAGCCAAGATGGAGCAATTCATTCGTGGATTGGACTCCAACATTCGGTTCACAGTTCGTAACTTTGAACCAAGTACATATGACCGGGCTCTGACTCTCGCTCAGAATGAAGAAATGAAGCTCAACGGGGGCAAGCCCAAGCAGACATCTCAGTCCAGTACCAAACCCAAGCAGCAGCAATCAGCTACACAGACAGGGAAAGGTAACGCATCTTCTAATGCTAAGAAGGACAGCAGTAATAGCTCCAGTTCAGGGGGTAAGAAGGATAAAGAACCTAAGAAAACCCCTGATGAAAAGGCTAAAGCAGGCATTACTGGAGGTTATCTTCCTCCAGAGGAGCAAAAGAAGTACCAGTCAAAAAATAGATGTTTTTTTTGTCACATTATAGGGCATGGTAAGAAGGATTGCCACAAATGGCAAGCGGCACAAGCTGCCAAAGCCCCTTCTACCACAGTTGCCACAACCTCCCCAGCTCCTCCAGTGTATGGGAGAGAGAATTAGGGTTAGGTTAAGAGTTCATGTGGGAGACATACACAGAGAAGCAAGGGAGAGAGAGAGAGAGAGTTGTGGGGATAAGTCAACTCATGAGGCATGAGTGTGTGACTCCCCTATCACACATCTATATTGCACTAGTACACATAGTGCACTTAGTACATTAAAAGTACTAAGTGTACTATGTACTATAACTTATGGGCTTGTACACACTATAAGGGTGGGCATAACACCTTTACCCCAACAACCTCCCACTTAAAGGCAAAGTGCCCTAAAGGAAAAGAAAAATCAGCATGTACATGATAATATACAAGGCCATATCAAGGCTGAAACTGGCCTCATCCAATGCCCATCAAGTGTCTGCAATGAGCAAACCGCTCCGGAGGCAAACTCTTCGTCAACAGATCAGCCGGGTTGTCATCCGTATGAATCTTAACAAGCTGAATTTGCTTGTTCTCTATCACCTCTCTGATGAAGTGATACTTCACATCCACATGCTTCGTCTTTGCATGAAAGACAGGGTTCTTTGCCAACTGGATGGCACTCTGACTGTCACAATTCAACAATGGAATATCCCCTGTATAGCCCAAATCAACCACTAACCGAGATAGCCATAATGCCTCCTTGCAAGCCTCAGTGGCTGCAATATACTCGGCCTCTATAGTAGATAAGGCAGTGCACTTCTGCATCCTGGATATCCATGACACAGCACCTCCTGTGAATGTAAATACATAACCGGTAGTAGACTTCCGGTTATCTGGATGACCGGCATAATCCGAATCCGTGTAACCATGCACTAATGCATCCTGTTTGCCAAAACAAATGCACAAATCCTGTGTGCCCTTCAGGTATCTCATGACACCTTTCACTGCTTCCCAATGCTTCTTGCCAGGGTTGGCCATGTATCTAGAAACCACTCCCACTGCAAATGCAATGTCCGGCCTAGTAGCAACCATGGCATACATGAGATTGCCACAAGCTGAGGCATACGGAATCTTGGCCATATCAGCCCTGTCTCTATCTGACTGTGGGCTGTCCATAGCACTGAGTTTCACATATGGAGGCAAAGGAGTACTAGCTTTCTTCCCGCCGTCCATATTGAACCTCTGCAAGACTTTGCCAATGTATTCCTTCTGAGACAAATACAGCACATGCTGATTTCTGTCCCGAAGTATCCGCATACCCAAGATGTGATTTGCATCACCCAAATCCTTCATATCAAAGGTTTGATGCAGCCTCTGCTTCAAGGTATCCATCTCCTTACGAGATTTCCCGGCAATCAACATATCATCAACAGACAAGATGAGGATCAATAGACTGCCATCCAAAGCTTTCTTGGTGTACAAGCAGTGATCTATGTCACTTCTCCTGAATTTCTGGGATTTCATGAATGTATCAAATTTATGATACCATTCCCTTGGTGCCTGTTTGAGCCCATAAAGACTCTTTTTCAGCTTGCATACAAGCTTCTCCTTTCCACTCACTGCATAACCCTCTGGCTGCTGCATATATATCTTCTCATGGAGATCACCGTGAAGAAAAGCAGTCTTCACATCCATCTGAATCAAGTCCAGATCATCATGCGCAACCAAAGCTAACACAGCTCTAAGTGTGGTCATTTTGACCACTGGAGAGAAGATCTCATCAAAGTCCACACCATATTCCTGTTTGAAGCCCTTAGCCACTAACCTGGCTTTGTATCTTGGCTTTGCATCTGGTGCAACTTTGAGCCTGTATACCCACTTGCATGGCAAAACCTTCTTGCCTGCAGGCAAATGCACCAACTTCCATGTACCATTTTTGTGCAGAGAATCCATCTCTGACTTCATGGCACGCTCCCATAGAGCCTTGTCTGCCCTCTGTAAAGCCTCCTTATAACATGAGGGCTCCCCACAGTCAGTGAGCATCAAGTAGTCAACCCCTGGAACAAACCTGTCAGGGGCTCTGGAGGGTCTTGTGGACCTCCGTACCCAATGACCATCATTTGCAGGTTGCTGTCCAGCCTGCATATCACCCATTGGTGGCTCCTGTTCCATGCCATAAGGCTGAAATATCATGCCCGGTATCTCCTCTAACTGTGGTATATCCATAGGGATATCTTCTGCCATCTCTGGCTGTCCATTTAGACCATTTTCAGCACCATTTAAGGGCTGGTTTTCCTGCTGTAATGGCTGATTTACAGCCCTTTGTTGTTGTCCATGATGTCCATCATCATCAAAGATGACTCTGCCAGGCTCCTTATACATGCATGTTTCATAAAAAATGACATCATTGCTGCGTATAATCTTTCTATTCATGGGATCCCAAAGTCTATACCCCATTTCACCTCTGTCACCATATCTTAGGAATATGCATTTGTGAGACTTAGGATCAAGTTTGGTGCGCATTTCCCTGCGTATGTGCACGTACGCAACGCAACCAAACACTCTCAAGTGCTTGTATGACGGAGGCTTCCCTGTCTATACTTCTTCTGGCACTTTCCCACCAAGCCTCGTGTTAGGTGACCTGTTTATAAGGTGAACGGTTGTCATAACAGCTTCAGCCCAAAAACCATGAGGTAATGCAGCATGTGACAACATAGAAAGGACCTTCTCCTGTATGGTCCTGTTCATCCTCTCTGCTGTCCCGTTTTGTGGAGGATCATAAGGAGTAGAGAGCTCCCTCTTGATGCCTTTAGCATCACAAAAGTCCTGAAACTGTTTGGACATATACTCTCCACCATTGTCGGAACGCAAAGCCTTCAGTGTTTTGCCAGTTTGATTCTCAACATGAGCAACAAACTTCTGAAACACTGAGAATGTATCACTCTTCAAACGAAGAGGATAGACCCACACCTTGCGTGTGGCATCATCTATAAAAGACACAAAATATTTTGCCCCTCCCAAAGAAAGCTGAGGCATCTCACATACATCTTTATGCACAAGCTCTAACTGAGCATCTTTCTATCCAAGAGCTTTCTTGTGGGGGCACTGTAGTTGCCTACCATATATACAATGCTCACAAAACTGAAAACTTGAAAACTTTAGAGAAGGCAAGTAACCCAAACGAGACAATTGCTCCATTCCTTTGACACTCATGTGTCCCAACCGGCTATGCCACAGAGAGATTTCCGGCAGCTCGGTTGCATTTACATTAGCATGGTGACAAACACCTGCATGCATAAAGTAAAGAGTGTCCACTTTAGAGCCTCTGGCAACAACCAGTGAGCCCTTACTAATTTTCCACTTTCCACTACCAAATGTGGTTAACATAATCAGCATCATCAAGCTGTCCAGTAGAAAGCAGATTCTTCTTGATCTTAGGCACATGCCTGACATCATGGAGCATAAGCTGTGAGCCATCTGAAAATACAAGCCTCACATCACCTTTGCCAAGAATCTTGCATGCATGGTTATCACCCAAATAAACCACTCCTTCATTGCCAGCAGTATACCTGACAAACAAGTCTCTGCAACCTGTGACATGAAAGGAGGCACCTGAATCAATGATCCATGAGTGCATACCATGACCACCTGTAAGAAGTGAATGGGCATCAAGTGAAGAAGTAAATAGGACCTCATCCTCGCTGCCACCTGCATGTGACACATTGATTTCTTCAATCTTGACTCCACTTTTGCCCTTTGGCTTTACATCTTTGGCTTCATCTTTCTCTTTGTCTTTGCCTTTTCTCTTTTCCTTTTGATCATTTTTCCATTTGTAGCATTGCTTTTTAATGTGTCCCTTCTTGCCACAATAATGGCATTCCAAATCCTTTTTGGAGCGAGACTTGCTCCTTCCCCGTTCTTGGCTTTTTCCCCTTTGCTGGGATCTCCCACGTGCATTCATTGCATTGGACTTTCCAACAGAGTTGTTTTTCCTGTTCATCTCTTCTTGAAGAAGAGCACCCTCAACATCTGCATATGACAGCATAGCATGCGAATTGCTAGTGGCTGTCTTGAATGTATCCCAACTCTCTAGCAAAGTGCATAACAGAAAAGTGGCTTTGAACTCATCGTCCATTGCCAACTTTTGATTAATGACCTGGCTGACAATACCATTAAACTCATTTAGATGGGCTGTCATAGACGCCCCTTCCTTCATCTGAAGACCTATGAGTTTCTTCAACCAATACACTTTGCTTGAGGCACTTTGTTGGGCATACAAGTCCTGCAATCTCTGCCACATTCCCCAAGCTGTCTTCTCTTCACGAATGCTGAAAAGTAAAGAGTCTGACACAGATAACATGATAGTAGATCTTGCCAGCTCATCCATATCTTCCCACTCTTCGGCCGTAAGAGAAGCGGGCATCACACCCCTTTCTTTGATAGGCTTGTGCTGCTTTTTCTGGAGCAACACATTGTAGCACTGGGTTTGCCAAATATCATAATTATGCGAGCCTTCAAGCTTCTTGATGTGAAGCAATGAAGAGCTCTCACCTGTGGTTGCCATAGCAAAATACAACCTGTCAATGCCTGACTCCCTGCAAGTGTGCAAACGCTGCACCAAAAGCACACAAAGTGCTCACTGTTGTTCTCCCAAGCTTTATCTCCCACTGCGGAAGCACAAATGCAACTTTTCTCCCACTTTATGTGATGAAATCACCAAAATCTGGTTGCTGCAGATTTAGGACAGCACCTTAAATGTGCTCTGTTGCCCTTCCAAAGTACTGTACAGCAGTACCAAGTGCTCACCAATGATGTACCAAACCTGTACCGGCAAGTACAGCAGCTGAAATTGAACCTTTTGGTCACTCAAAACAGTGTACAGCCATGCCAAAACTTGCACAAAGCTGTGCCAAATCTGTACCAGCAGGTACAATAGCAATAAATGCTCTCCTGGCTGTCCAAATGAGTGAAAATCAGACTTTTACAGTCCTGTACACTGCATACAACAGTCCCGAACAGAAATTGGGCAAAAGCCCCTTGACTGCAAGCTGATTTTTGAGGATTCAAGGCATAAATGTCTTGCCTGCTGCTTTGCCAAGCTCAACAAGCATACGAACTTGAAAAGCCCCTTGATTTAAGATCAATTTCTGATCATACGTGGTACATTGACGCACATGAAGGCATCCAAAGTGTTCACGATGCTTCCCCCTGGCCACATATACATCAAATACATGAAAGCCCCTTGATTTACAGGCACATTGAGTGCTTGTAAGGCATCAACACATTATCCACAGCATCAAATGCGATTGCCTGCATGCAAATCAACCAAATCGGCACAAAAGCCCCTTGATTTGCACTGCAATTTGCTGCAATTTTGCCCAAATGTGCGATTTTTCACATCATACAGCATGTATGAGTGCTTAATTGCACAATTACATCAAAAGCCCCAAATTTCGACATCCAATTTCGTGCAAATTGATCCTGATTGTGACCAATTTCCTGCAAATTGATCCTGATTGTGACCAATGTCACCCAATTTTGCCAATTTTGCTCAAAATTGAGCAATTGGGCACCTGTACCTGCTCAATTGATGATTGTACTTGCTCATTTGCAAATCCCAAAAAGAAATTGAGGAAAATACCTTGTAATTTCTGATTTTTTTTTTTGTTGCAGGAAAAGGGGGGTGTGCTGAATTTGGTGCTGCTGCAGAAATCTGATGCTCTATTCAGCCTCGGAAACCTTAGACCTTGCAGAGACAGAAGGCGGAGAAGCTCCAGCACCCAACATCAAGCTTTGGAAAACAACGGAGCCCAAGAAGCTCCTGCGGGGCTGCTGCTGCTGTTACTGTTGTAGAAGGTGAGGCCAGAAGGTGCAAGGCGATGGCTGCCCAACATACGTGGAGCGAACGAATTTGCCTGAGGAGAGATTCGCTGGTGCACGCACGAATTGTACTCCTCGCTCGCTTGCTCGCCTTCGCCTTCAACATGAGTCAACGTGAGCGCTAGCCTCCTCGCTGCCTCAGCCACGCTACGGGTCGCCTGATTGCTGCCTTGTAGCGCTACGAGCTCTATCCGCCTTGTGTTTCCGCCTGGTAGCAACACGTCGCCAGTTCGTTGACGTCTTCGCCTAGCGCTACTCGCCTAGGTGGCCGGCCGACTCCATATGCCCAGCAGCCTTCGCTCAACGCCTGGCGCTTCAGTTTCGCCTAGCGCCTTCTACACCCCGTGCGTGCTCTTGCTTTCTTCTCCAGTCGACTACTTCACAGTCAGTCGCTAACTGGTCTGTTGCAGCACAACGTCACTTCGCCTCTCTACTGAAGGAGAAAAGGCTGCCCTCGACTCCTTCTCTTTCCGCCCACACAGAGAAGCGAATAGTTCAACACACGCAGCAAATGAATTCCAGTTGAATTCCAGCGATGCAGCACTTGAGAACAAAACCCTAAAAACCAGGGCTCTGATACCAGTTGTGTGGGAGAATGAATTAGGGTTAGGTTAAGAGTTCATGTGGGAGACATACACAGAGAAGCAAGGGAGAGAGAGAGAGAGAGTTGTGGGGATAAGTCAACTCATGAGGCATGAGTGTGTGACTCCCCTATCACACATCTATATTGCACTAGTACACATAGTGCACTTAGTACATTAAAAGTACTAAGTGTACTATGTACTATAACTTATGGACTTGTACACACTATAAGGGTGGGCATAACGCCTTTACCCCAACACTCCAGCCCCGCCTACTACCTCAAATGCAGTTCAACTTTTACCTTCCATGCATCCTATGCCATCCGTGGTATTTGATGCTAAGCAGGAGGGTGAGAGCGATGCTGCTCACAAGAGCCTTATCCGAGCTTATGGCTCTGCCCAGGGCCGACAGTTTGTAGTCCTTTTCGATATGGGCAGTTCTGAAGAGGCCATCTCTCCCCAGTTGGCTAATAAATTGAACTGCACTTTAGTCCCATATCATCTGGATGTGGACGGGTTTACACCTGGTCTTCGCACCCACATTTCCCAGAAGGCACAGCAGTTTGCCTTTGAAGTTCAGAAGGCCTCATTTCAACGAGATTTCATCATCTCACCTTTGTTGGGGTGTGACATGATCTTAGGAATTCAGTGGTTCCGTCAGTATGAGCCTATTCCCAATTGGGGGCAGGACACTTTTACTATTTGTAAAGGTTTTCCTGAGCCTATCATGATTCGGGGGGATAGAAACATTCTTGGCATCCCATTGATTTCACATCTCCAGGCCAGACGAGCTATCCGCAAGGGAGCAGAAGGAGCACTTCTTTATGTTCGTGCTCAAACAGCCCCTCCCTCATTAGTAGCATCCCTTACATCTTCAGTCCCTCAGTTAGCAGACCTCCTATCCACACACCAGGACATTATGCTTAGGGACGATCTCCCGCCCAGTCTCCCACCCTCTCGCCTTGAGGACCATCACATTGATTTGGTCCCTCGATCAGATCCTCCTAGCAGGTTTCCCTATCGTCTTTCCAAGACTTTAGAGGGCGAGTTGGAAAAGCAGTTATCTGAGCTTCTCCGAGCCGGATTCATTCGGCCTTCTTCCTCCCCATTTGCTGCACCTATCCCATTTGTCCAAAAGAAGGACAAGTCTGTACGCCTTTGTGTAGACTACAGGGCATTAAACAAACTCACTATCAAGAATAAGTTTCCTATGCCCAGGATAGAGTACATTTTGGAGCGTTTAGACGGTGCTAAGTTTTTCACTAAGATCGACCTCAAGAGTGGTTACCATCAGGTCCGCATTTTTGAAGCTGACATTCCAAAAACAGCTTTCAGGACAGAGCGTGGTCACTACGAGTTCGTAGTCATGCCTTTTGGGCTTACAAATGCACCTGCAACGTTCAATAAGATGATGTCTAGGATTTTCGCAGTCCACATTGGGAAGTGTGTTTTCATATTCCTTGATGACATACTAGTCTTCTCAGCCACTGCGGAGCAGCATGAGAAAGATGTGGAGAAAGTCTTGCAACTTTTGCGAGATAATCAGCTCTACATTAACGCCAAAAAGTCTATCTTTGGTGTTAAGGAAGTTCAGTATTTGGGCTACATCATCGGTTCCGATGGGATTAGACTGGACCCATCAAAGGTTCAGGAGATCTTAGATTGGGATATTTCTAAGACTGCCCAAGAAATCCATTCATTCGTAGGTCTTTGTCAGGCCTATAGCACACATGTCCATCAGTTTTCCAACCTTGCAGCACCTCTTACCGACTTGCTCAAGGGGGTGAAGACTCGCAAGCAGAAAGTCTCAGTTACAGGTAAGGCACTTGATGCATTCCGTGCACTCCAGAAAGCTGCCTCAGAAACGCCTTTCGAGGTCATCACCGATGCCAGCAATGTAGCCATAGGTGCAGTCCTCCAGCAGGACAATAGACGCGTGGCATATTACAGCAGAAAGTTGGATGTCGCTGAAAAGAATTATTCGGTATATGACAAAGAGCTTTTGGGTGTGATCACAGCGCTCAAACATTGGAAGCCTTTTCTTTATGGACAGGCTTTCACAGTGAAAACAGACCACCAAGCACTTAAGTGGCTTCAGACTATGCCAAGTGCCCAGTGGAGTGATCGATAGGCCAGGTGGAGTCAAATCTTCCAACAGTTTGGAGGTATGATTGAATACATCCCTGGTAAGCATAACCCAGTAGCAGATGCTCTCAGTCGAAAGTCCAGCATCCAGGCAGTCCAAGAAGCTACCATTCTCGAAATCACGGGGAAGGACTTGGATAGTATGAAAGACCAATATATCGACTCCCCTGAGTTTGGTACTCAGTATAGTTTGGCCCTCACTTCTGAGCCTGGCCACTATTCAGTACAGAACGGTTGGTTGTTCTACAAGAACCGTCTCTGTGTTACTCGGGAAAAGCGTTCCGCTCTTCTCCACGATGCCCATGACTCCTTAGTTGGAGGACATAGGGGTATCAACAGTACCCTCGAGAAATTAGAACGGTCCTTTTATTGGCCAAAGATGAGGCGTGATGTCTATGCACATGTACAAGCCTGTAAGATTTGTCAAAAAGTCAAGGTTCCCCATACAAAGAAGGCAGGTTTACTTCAACCTTTGCCTATCCCCGACGGACCTTTTATCGACATATCTATGGACTTTGTAGGGCCTCTACCAGCATCCACTGGATCCCGTAACACTCAGTGTTTTACCATTGTGGATCGCTTTAGTAAGTTCTGCATGCTCATCCCATGCAAGCATACGGCCACAGCCGAGGACGTAGCCCGTCTGTTTCTCAAGCATTGGTATCCAATTTGTGGTTTGCCTAGCACCATAACATCAGATAGAGATTCCAAGTTTACCTCGCATTTCTGGAGGGCATTATTTGAAAACTTTGGAACTAAGTTGCAGTTGTCTAGTGCATTCCATCCCCAGACAGATGGCCAGACAGAAATTTATAATCAGTTGGCCTTTGATGTCCTCAAGTCATACTGTCATGACCAGCAGTCCAAATGGGAGCACTATCTTCCATTGGTCCAAGCTATCTTGAACGACACTCATTCATCCAGTGTCGGACGGACTCCATATGAAGCAGCCTTTGGTCGCCGTTTTTCTTCTCTTTTGACGAGAATGGTGTCTCCATCGTTGGAGGCTAATAAAACCACGGAAGCATTTTCCGAGATCATTGAGTCAGTCAAGGACCGCTTGACCAAAGCTCAGGAAGCATATAGCAGACAGGCAAATAAGTCTAGACGAGATGTCCACTTCAAAGAAGGGGATTGGGTCTATTTGCGTATCATGAAGCAGAGATTGAAACAAGTGGGCAAACGTTGTCCCAAGCTTTCATTCCGTAGTTTTGGCCCTTTTCCAATAGTTAAGAAGATAAGTGATGTCTCAATGAAGTTAAAGTTGCCTGCCAGTTGGACAATGCATGATGTTTTCCATGTTTCTTGGCTAAAACCATATGTTGGTCCAGAAGTGTTTGATGTTTCAGATGAACAGCAGCCAGACGTGGTAGACGAGGCAGAAGTTATTGAGCCTGAGCAGATCCTTCTTCATCGATGGAAGCATGGTTCCGGTCGACGGATTCGTCAGTTCTATACGAAGTTCCGAGATCGAGGCACCCACGAAGCCGTATGGCTCGACGAGGAGTTCTTCCAGGAGTACCCCCAGTTATTGGCGGACTACTTGGAAGCCATGAACTTGCCGCCAAGCTAATCACAAGAGGGAATGTCACATGCACTCTGCACTCAGTGCATGGTTACAAGATGGCTCATCATCAGAAGTGCAACATTTGTACAGTTTTAGAACCCAATAGGATGATATTTGTCGTACGCCGTGACCCCATTGTACATCCTCAGTCCAGGATAAGTCAGGCACGAGCTACGTAGGTCATTCCTCAGCCTTAGTGGGTCAGTCAGTCAGTCAAGTCCCTTAACCCACTTGGAGAGAATCATTCATGCATGTAGAGTCAGTAGAAGCCTTAGGGTTTGCATCAGAAAGCACTCTGCATCTTGCATAATATGCATACATATGCCTGTGCATCATTTAGAACATCCCCAAAGCCTTAGGGAATTTACTGGGATTTATTTGGTATTTTTTCCATATTTATTAGTATTTATTTATCATTATTTGCATTATTGGGTATTTATAAATATTAACTTTATTAAATGACCAACCTCCAGTTAGTATAAATAGGCTTGCCTAGAGCCTCTTTCCCTCATTCAGTCTTCATTGTGCTAAGAGCTCTCCTCTTTCTTGCTTTTTCAGCCCAAGACTAATCCAGCCCTAGAGCCCATAAGCTTTCTTCTCCAGCCCTTGAGAAACCCTAGCTTCATTCAGCGGCCAGCCCTAGGTGCTTGCATTCAGCCCTGAATTCAGCACTCAGTTCAGGCCTAGATTCAGCATAACCTTCACCCTCAGTTCAACGCCAGAAACCAGCAGTTTGCAGCCTGCATATACCTGCGTTTTCTGATCCAGCAGTTCAGCAGTGCTGCGTTTCTATCCCAGCCGTACAGCAGCAGCTCCTGCAGTCCCAGATTCACATGCGTTTCAGTCCTCAGCCCTCTCCACAGCTCAGCGTTTCTGTCCACAGCAGATTCCAGCCCTGAAGCAACAGTCTACAGCAGTTTTGTCATGTGCACAGTGGGTATCTACCGTGTGCTATACGCATGCAAGACTAGTTTCGAGGCTTGGGGAAGCTTGGAACTAGGCAGGCTGATTGACGAGCTGAGTTAGGGATATACTAACGGGCGGGCACCCAAGTATGGACGGGCGGGCGGCCAAGTGTGGACGCCCGATGACCGGCCAAGAGCCTATAAAAGGGTGGCCAAGGTTAGTTATTGGAACATAGAGAGTCTCGCGAGTTTGTGAGAGCTCTATGGTCTTGGAGCCTGGATCTAGTGCAGACGTGCACCTGCTTTATGCAGCCGAGGCCGACAGCAGTCTCGAGGCCCGCGAGGGCAGCTTCGTGGCGGTATGGGACGTCGCGAGGAGGAGATTGGTCGGTACGTCAACCTAGTTAGCTCAGCTCGTGGCTCGGTGGGGACAGCCAAGACTGTGGGCTTGCCCACGGCTGTCATGGTTGGGAGGTGAGTCAGGCCTGCACCCCCTTGCTTGTTTGTTGTTCGTTTGTTTGCAGGATTCGAGTTCGAACCAAGATCGATCACGAGGGAAGATCCGTGGGGATTTGACAGTGGTATCAGAGCATACCTCGTGAACGAGCAAGTCGGTAGGTAGAGAAGAAGAGGTCGAAGTACGGTATGTGTTAAAAAAGCTTGCTGTTTTTTCTGTGCATACTGCAGTTTTCAGTTTTGATATGTGTTTTTTCTTCATCAAAGTACCCCATGTTGATGGGAGATGGTAGTGTAATAGGGTTGATTTCTTTTTCAAAGAAGAGGCCTTGTGTGCAGTCGCATATCTTGCAGGGAGAGAAAACAGAAAAAAAAGAAGAAGAAAAAAGCATGTTGATTTTCGTTGCTTTTTGTTGAACGAGAGAGAGAGAGAGAGGAGAACATCGCGTGCTGTGGTATGCGCAGGGTACCGCTGGCTGAGACTTGTGCGCTGGCAGGTTCTGTACGCAGGCAGGCTGTCAGGCTTTGTACGCAGGCAGCTTGTATACGCAGGCAGCCAGCCATGTAACCAGGCGGCCAGGCCTACCCCCAGGCGGCCAGCAGCTTACGCAGCGCCTGGCCAGGCGGGCTGGTGCCCAGGCCAGGCCTACGTAGTCGCTTAGGCCAGGCGGGCAGGCAACAATGGCCAAGACCACCTGTGCGCACAGGCGGCGCCGGCTGGAAAGCAAACTCCTGCAGCGCAGGTTGACGTCAGCGGCAGCAGCACGTATGAAACGCAGGCACCAGCACGTGACGTCAGCAGTCCATGTTGGCAACCGCCGGCTAATCCAGGCGCCAGGAGGGATGCGAAAAAAAAAAAAAAACACACGTAAGAAAGCAACGTTTTTTTTATGCTTTCGTTTTTGTTTTTTTTTTTAGGGGAGGTTAAAATTTTAAATTTTAAAAGAACCCCCCCTCTCTAAGGTTTCCAAAGGTGTCTATTTTTTTTAAGAAAACCGAATATATATATCCATATATATATATATTAATAAATATATATATATATATATTTATTCAAGAGAAAAAAAAAAGAAAAAAAAACACAAAAGCTAAAGTAAAAGCTAAGCATAGCTTTTCAAGATTTTTTTTGGCTTTTGGGAAACCTTTATAAACCCCTCTAGTGGGCTTCTTGCCACACATCTCTCGAGTTCTCGAGTTCTCAAGTTTTCGAGTTCTCAAGTTCTCAAGTTTTCAAGCTCTCAAGCTCTCAAGTTCGCTCGCACTTTTGTTGTGCAAAGACCAAATTTTCTCTCCACGTAACCTCTTCACGATGTCGACCCAAGAATCAGAGTTGGAGCCCCTCGTGGAACGCGAAGGCTTGCCGGCTACGGAAGGAACCGATGCCGATCTTTTTGACGAGTTTGTGTCAAAATCAGATTTCCAAGAGTTCAAAGTAGCTCTTGAAGCTTCTTCGTCGGAACGTCAGGCACAAATCGCAGCCCAGATGCAGGCTTTGCAGAACTCCATCGCTCTCTTGACCACTACCCTCTCTACTTTCTCGGGAATGGATACCTTGGCTTCTCCTTTAGGTCCCAATATTACTCCGGAACCGTTCGGGGGCAAGCAAAAGCAGCGAACCAAGGAGATCGTGGACACTTGGCTACACAAGTGGCAAGTTCACTTTCAGTTTCATCCATATGATGATGGAAAGAAGATACAGTTAGCAGCAGGTTTCCTGTCCGGCAAAGCTTTGCTTTGGTGGAAGGAACTGAATCCAAAGCCAATGACTTGGGCGCAATTTGAAGATATTTTCAAGAAAGAATTCCTCAAGAAAGAGGATGACTACGATGTTGTTGCCCGGTTTTCAGCTTTGACCATGACCTCGCAGCACCTCACTTATGAGGTCTACCTCCAGAAGTTTCGTGACTTGCAGATGAAGGCTACAAAGATGGATCCCACTACTCTGTTGGGGTTTTTCGTAGCTGGTTTACCCGACTCGTACCGATTACAGGTTAAAAATAACAAATGTAAAACTTTGGACGAGGCTATTCATTCAGCTCGTATCTATGATGATACGATGGTCTCTTCCAAGTCAAAACCCGTTACCGAGCAGGGGAACAAGCATAAAAGAAAGTTCTCCGCACCTATGGCTAACACGAATGAAGGCAAGTCTTCGGACCAACCTTCGAAGAATTCCAGTTCGACACCAGCGAAGAAGAAACGACTCCTTAGGGCTTTGAAGCTCAAGAAGGAAGGACGTTGTTTTATCTGCGAAGAAAAAGGACACATGCGTAATGAGTGCCCGAAGCAAAAGGGTACCAAGTCAAACGCAGGACCCAAGCCAAAGGCAGCTAACCAGTTGTCTTTGACAGGTACGTCAATTACTGTACTTTCTCGCCCTAGTACTTGTTCTGATTGTCTGTTCAATTCTAAGGTATTTGGCATACATGATCTTCTCCGAGTTTATGGAGAAGTGAA
The DNA here is from genome assembly GCF_041138505.1 of Cibotium barometz. Lineage (NCBI taxonomy): Eukaryota > Viridiplantae > Streptophyta > Polypodiopsida > Cyatheales > Cibotiaceae > Cibotium > Cibotium barometz. The sequence goes on along the minus strand of NC_141106.1, from coordinate 12,014,684 downwards.
TGGCCATAAAATTCACATTCTTTTAGACCCTGGCAGTTCGCATAACTTTGTTAACTACAAACTTGTGCAGAAATTGAGTCTTGACACGACACTCAGCGACCATACCTATGAGGTACGTCTACCTGCGGGCAGACAAGTTTGGGATCGCAAGGTCGAGATGCTTCCAATCCAGATTCAGGACTACAAAGATACTCTGGAATGCTATGTCATGCATCTGGAAAATGTAGACTTGTTATTAGGGATTAAGTGGTTTAAGACTCTTGATGTCCAGATAGATTGGTCTAGTCATATTTTTTCTTTTCAGCATAGGGACACCAAGTATAGTATTTTAGGTGATTGTATCCATCCCTCTCAGGGACCTCTTGTAAATACAATTGATTTTGGAAATATAATGAATTCTTCTTTGTACACCGCTTTCCATTGTGTATTGATTCCACTTTCTTCTTTTCTCATCCCTTCATTGGATGTGAATGAATTAAGTGTGTTTGAAAGCAAAGAATTACAGAAGATACTTGATTCGTTTCAAGATGTATTTCCTAAGGAACTGCCATCGGGTTTACCACCTGAACGAGCAGTAGATCATCGTATTGACTTGATCCCTGGTGCTCATCCTGTGAGTATTCCACCTTATAGGATGAGCCAAGCTGAGGAAGATGAGTTGGCTAAACAACTCGAAGATTATCTGAGGATGGGCCAGATCCGTCCAAGTAAATCACCTTGGGGTGCACCTGTGTTGCTTAGGAGAAAGAAGGATAATACTTGGAGAATGTGTATAGATTACAAAAGATTGAACAAGCTGACCATTAAGAACCGTTATCCTCTCCCTAGATCAGATGACCTAATTGACCGGTTAGCAGGAGCGAAATATTTCACGAAGATAGATTTGCGTACTGGCTATCACCAGATACGTATTCATGAAAGGCATGTCGAAAGAACCGCCTTTCGGACTAGGTATGGCCATTACGAGTTTCTCGTATTACCTTTTGGGTTAACCAATGCTCCAGCCACTTTCCAGCAAATGATGAACGATCTTTTTCGTGAATATTTGGGAAAATTTGTGGTGGTGTTCCTGGATGATATTTTGATATATAGTCGTACTCTTGAGGATCATGTCAGACACCTCACGATTGTCTTATCTATTTTAAGACAGAATCGACTATATGCTAAATTCAGTAAATGTGAGTTCTTTATGACCGACATCATTTACTTGGGACACAAGATCACTAGAGATGGATTGAGCATTGACTATGACCGAGTTCAGAAGGTTTTGGACTGGCCTATACCGCGAACAGTGAAACAACTTCGTTCTTTTCTCGGTTTTGTAGTTTTTCTTAGGAAATCTGTACGGGAGTACTCTCAGCTCACACTACCGATGACCGACTTATTGAAAGGTCGTGGACGTAAGTCCAATCAGCCTATCACTTGGAATAACGATTTGGATTTGGCCTTCAGACTTTTGAAAGATAAAGTCAAGGAAGCACCTATCTTAGCATTGCCTGATCCTAGTCGGCCTTATGTTCTTGAAACTGATGCCAGTGACTATGCTATCGGGGCTGCTTTATTTCAAGATGGTAGACCGGTTGCTTTTGAAAGCAAAAAGCTAGACGACACTCAATCTCGTTGGCCAACCCTTGAGAAGGAGCTTTATGCTGTGATTCATGCTCTCAAGGTTTGGAGACATTATTTATATGGCTCCAAGTTTGTGGTATTGACTGATCATCAGTCAATCAAGTATGTGTGTGATGCGGATGATTTGAGAGGAAGGAAAGCTCGTTGGGCAGAGTTAATGCAAGATTTTGATTTTGAGATCCGTTATCGGAAAGGGTCCATGAATAATATTGCAGATGCGCTTAGTCGGATTAGAGAGGTGAATACTTTGTCGTTCACCGAGATTTCTACTGACTTATTTCAGTCATTGAGAGGGCTTTGCAGGACTGATAGTTATTTTGGTCCATTTTGGCAGAGGATCCAGGACGGGAGCTCATTGATTGACCAAGACTCGGTGACTGAGCAGTCTACTATTCAGGCTGCAGGAGGTCAGTGGATGATTCGGAATGGTTTACTATTCCGTAATGACAAAATTTGTGTACCACAGATCTCGGACATTAGGTCCAAGATTCTGAGGGAGTGTCATGACGCCCCTTCTGCTGGACACCCTGGGGTACACAGGACACTATCTTTAGTGAAACACACTTTTTATTGGCCGAAGATGAAAGGGTATGTAGAAGATTATGTTCTCAAGTGTCAGATTTGTCAGGCAAATAAAGCTGAACGCTTTAGACAGGCTGGGTTGTTGCATCCTTTGCAAATCCCAGGTAGTAAGTGGGAAAGTATTTCCATGGATTTTATTACCGGATTGCCAAGAACACATCAAGGCCACGATTCTATTTGGGTTGTGGTAGATCGCTTGACAAAGATGGCTAGATTTTTACCGACCCGGAAGAATATTACAGCTACGCAATTAGCTCGGCAGTTTATCGAGCAATTGTTTAGACTGTACGGGTTACCGCAGGACATAGTCAGTGATAGGGACTCTAAGTTTACGAGTGACTTTTGGAAGCTTGTTTTCGAGAAGTTGGAAACAACTTTGAATTTGAGTTCCTCAGATCATCCTCAATCTGATGGCCAGACTGAAAGAGTGAATCAGATTTTGGAGGATATGCTTCGAGCATATGTATCCAAAAGACAAAGTTCATGGGAGGATTATCTTCCTATGTTAGAATTTGCATATAACAGTACTAAGCATACGAGTACAGGGTTTAGTCCTTTCATGCTTATGTACGGTTTTCAACCAAGATCACCTGTTACAATAGGATTCTCAGGACTTCAGCATGATGCAGCACGTAATTTTTTGCAAGATATGCAGGAAATGTTACAAGTTGCGAAGGAATCTATTAGAAGTGCTCAAGACCGAGACAGGTTTTATTCTAATAGACATCGTTCACCTAGAGAGTTCTCTAAAGGAACGATGGTGTATTTGCGAGTTCCGAAAGATTCCGAGACTTTACGGACAGGTAGATCTCCGAAATTATCCCCTAGATACTGTGGACCATTTCGTGTCACACGACGGATTGGTTCAGTTGCATATGAATTGGATTTGCCTTCTCATGTGAAAGTTCATCCTGTATTTCATGTCAGTAGACTTAAGGAAGTACTGGGTGGAGCAGATCAGTTAGTTACTCCTCAAGAAATTATAGATGTCCAGGATATGACATTTGTTCCGCACGAACCTGAAAAGATTCTTGGCTTTCGTGAACGAAGATTGCGTCATACGCTTATCACGGAATACAAGATCAAGTGGAAGGATCGTGTTGAGGAGGACGCTACATGGGAGACATTGACTTCTCTTCAGAGAGATTACCCTGGCTTTTTAGTGAGCTCAGGAGTGAGCTCTTAGAGGAAGGGGAGTATGTCATGTGCACAGTGGGTATCTACCGTGTGCTACACGCATGCAAGACTAGTTTCGAGGCTTGGGGAAGCTTGGAACTAGGCAGGCTGATTGACGAGCTGAGTTAGGGATATACTAACGGGCGGGCACCCAAGTATGGACGGGCGGGCGGCCAAGTGTGGACGCCCGATGACCGGCCAAGAGCCTATAAAAGGGTGGCCAAGGTTAGTTATTGGAACATAGAGAGTCTCGCGAGTTTGTGAGAGCTCTATGGTCTTGGAGCCTGGATCTAGTGCAGACGTGCACCTGCTTTATGCAGCCGAGGCCGACAGCAGTCTCGAGGCCCGCGAGGGCAGCTTCGTGGCGGTATGGGACGTCGCGAGGAGGAGATTGGTCGGTACGTCAACCTAGTTAGCTCAGCTCGTGGCTCGGTGGGGACAGCCAAGACTGTGGGCTTGCCCACGGCTGTCATGGTTGGGAGGTGAGTCAGGCCTGCACCCCCTTGCTTGTTTGTTGTTCGTTTGTTTGCAGGATTCGAGTTCGAACCAAGATCGATCACGAGGGAAGATCCGTGGGGATTTGACAAGTTTCCAGCCCTGAAGCTGTTGTTTGCAGCCTTCTGTGCATCATCCACACATTCAGCAGTCATCTGGTGAAGGTAACACAGCATTCATAAGTGTTTTCAGTATTCTAACAGTGTGTAGAACAGTCCACCTTCTTCTTCTCTCAGCCTCAGGTGTGCAGCCCTTTCTCATGCCCTTGGGAAGAGTGCATAGGCTCGAGATCAAGTCATTGAGGTGTTTCTACAGCAGTGTACAGATCAGCCGCTCTCCGATCCTCCGAGATCTTGCGTTTGGCTTATCTACAGTCCAAAGTCATTCTCTCTAAAGTAATAAAGCAAATACTATCTCGTTATCGGGATAGGGGGCCCTTCAGTGGGTGATTCGGGACCCAATCTGGTGTACAGTTCTCATATCTCTCTCTCTCATCTCTTTAAAGTTTGAAGTAATGAAATGGATTGCTAAACTCACGAAACTCAGGATACAGAAGACGGTAAGAGCATTTGTGTGATAGGATCAACCAATACAAAGACTTCCGCTGCATATCACAGTTTGTGGGCACTTTCTTTGATGATATGATTGTGCATTCACAAACGGAGGAAGAGCATAGAAGGCATTTGGCCATTGTGTTTGCAGAACTCAAGAACCATAGGTTGGTTGTTAATGGCAAAAAGAGTGAGTTCTTTTTGCAAGAGATACATTTCTTGGGGCATATTGTGTCTAAGCATGGAGTCCGTATGGATCCAGCAAAGATGGAAGCAATTCTTAATCGGCCAGATTTGAGGACCGTGCATGATGTACGCAGCTTTCTAGGATTGTGTTCCTATTACAGGCGGTACATACGGTACTTTGCTGAAATTGCTTCGCCTCTTCATGCCTTGACAAAGAAGGCAACTCCGTTTAGATGGGCTGATCGGGAAATTACAGCATTCAAAAAGCTCAAAGAAAAGCTTACTTTGGATCCAGTATTGGTGTTACTGGACCTCCGAAAGGCTTTTGTTGTCCAGTGTGATGCATGCGGAAGTAGCATTGGTGCAGTTCTCATGCAAGAGGGACATGTGATAGCTTATGAGAGTAGAATATTGCAAGATGCCGAGAAGCATTTACAGGTTTATGAGAAAGAGATGTTGGCTGTAATTCACGCTCTTTCTACATGGAAACACTACTTGCTTGGGGCTGATTTCACTGTGCAGACAGATCATCAGACCTTGCGTCATTTCCTCACGCAAACTAAGCTTTCAGAGAAGCATATGCGTTGGGCAAACTTTTTGTCTATGTTTCACTTTCAGATTGTGCATGTGGAAGGCAAAAAGAATGTAGTGGCAGATGCTTTGTCACGCAAGCCACAGGTCTCTGCAGTTTCACTTGCTTATCATCATGAGCTTGATGAAATGAAAGAGCAGTATGCCCATGATGAGGACTTTAACAGGTTGTATGATCAGATGTCTGAGGGTCAGCGGCAACTCTCAGAGATGGATTTTTATTGATGCATGGCAGATTGTGTGTTACCAGGCCATTGCGACTCAAGGTTATGATTGAAAGTCATGCTCCACCGTATGCAGGTCATCGAGGTATTGACGCCACGGTAAAAGCAATGGAGACTTTCTTTTATTGGCCAACCTTGAGAAGAGATGTTGATGCCTTTGTGAGGCAATGCATCGAATGTCAGAAGGTAAAGTTTGATCGTCAAAAGACACCAGGGTTATTACAGCCTTTACCTATTCCAGATAGACCTTGGGAGAGCATTGCCATGGATTTTATATTTGATCTTCCACGGACACAAACGGGCAATGATGGCATTTGGACTATCATATGCAGGTTCAATAAGCAGGCTCATTTCATTCCCGTGCGTAAGATGATCAAAGTGGATCATATGGTGAAGTTGTTCATGGCGAACATCTTCAAGTATCATGGCTTGCCTACGTCTATCATTAGTGACCGTGATCCACGGATGACGAGTTTGTTCTGCACAGGGTTGTTTGACAACATGGGTACAACTTTCAAGTTTTCATCGTCATTTCATTCACAAACAGATGGTCAGTGGGAAGAGGCTAACTCTACAGTGTTGGATCTTCTTAAGTGTTATGTGTCAGAGCACAAGCAACAATGGGAAAAGTATCTTTCTTTGGTGGAGTTTGTATATAACAACACTGTACATACCTCGATGGGCAAGGCGCCTTTTGAGATTGTGTAAGGAGGGAAGAAGGTACCACCCATTTTGCATACAAAGGATAAGATCTTTGAGGCTGATCAGTATGTGGAGAGTATGGATGAAGCTTATCGAAGAGTTAAGTTGGCACTCCAGAAAACTCAGCAGAAGCAAAAGAAAGCCGCAGACCGTCACAGACGTGATTTAGAGTTTGCATTGGGTGATTGGGTTCTTTTGCGCTTTGAAAAGGCTAGACTCAAGAAGATGAAGGGTAAAGAGCGCTTATTCCCTAAGTTGAGCATGCGTTATTATGGGCCTTTTCAGGTATTGGAAAAGATTGGTGAGGTAGCCTATTGTTTGAAGCTACCAGATCACTGGAGGATTCACAATGCTTTTCACGTGAGTCTCCTTAGACCTTTCCGTGGGGATGTGCCCGAGGATGTAGCAGATGAGGCACAGCCGGAAGTTGAGGAACTTGATGAGGTTCTGATTCCAGAGCAGATACTGGCACATAAGGAAAGAAAGGTACGAGGTAAAGTTTCCCGTCACTCTCTTGTGAAGTTCAAGAACTATTCACCGATGGATGCGAAGTGGATGGAGGCAGGTGGCTTAACAGATTCACCTCAAGTTTTGCAGCTTTATCTCGATGCCTTTGAGTTAGAGCCGACTCCTGTTGTGGCTCAGGTTCAGCAGAGCATGGGTCTGGAGCATTACCTGATGCTCAAGAGGGGGTAGCACCTCCACTCCCTTGATACAGATAGGCTCAGATGACATCTAGAGGTCGCTTGGTGCAGTTTTTATCTCACCCGAAGGTACTGATGGCTGACAGTACATCTGTTTATGGGACTTCTATGATATATGTGTACTAGTCACATGGGATGTTGTGGTTATGTATGGTTCACAATGGTATACAACTTGGACTATTACTACGCCATTGGTTTGCAGTGAATGTTGATACATGTGCATGGCTTAGAGAGATTGGGATGCTGATCTTGCCATATTGTATATTTCACTTTGGATATTTTGTTGTATCACCAGAATGCAATCGAGGACGCTTGCCATTTTTCAAGAGGGGGGTATGTCATGGCCCTGTGAAAATGGAACAGCACAAGTGTGGGCATGGTGGTTGCTAAGTCAAAATATTGAATGATTCATATGTGGGGTGCCCGACAGAGATAATGATGTGTGGACATTTCCAAGTGTAAAGGGGGGAACTAAAACATTAATATTTTAATGTTTATTGAAGGTTGCCCCTAGGCCTTAGTGGCCCCTAGGGAACTTTAATAACTATTAAAGTTGGGGCCCTAGGATTAATATGGGGAGGGGACAACTCCACTTTTGGAGTGCTCTCTACTCTCTCTCTCTAGCTTTTGGGGAATCGTGCAAGTCTAGGCGTGGAGGAGAAGAGAAGCAACGTGGGATTGCTGGTCGACTGCTGAATACTGTGTTTGCTGCTGTTTTTCTGTGCAAAACCAGCCCGTACAGTCCACGTGTGCAGCCCCCGTACAGCCCTGTACGACTGCAAGTACAGTACGGCTGCTGCTGGTTTCTCTGTTGGTACAGGCAGAGCTGACAGGCTAAGCAGGTACAGGCGGAGCAGAAGCCGTACAACAGGTACAATCGTACGACTGCTGTCAGGTACAGAACTGTACAACAAGTACAGAACTGTACAGCAGGTACAGAACTGTACAGTAGGTACAGAACTGTACAGCAGGTACAGTCGGGTACAGCAGGAGCAGGCGCACCAGTACACTCAGGTGACAGCAGAACTGTTCGTACAGTTCTGTACGGACAGACTCTGACAGGCGTGCAGAAGCTGTACGAGTGGGTACATTGCAGATTTTCAGGTCTATACAGTCAGGTTCAGCGCTGAGGTGGATGCAGAGAGGAAGGTACACACAGGTACACCCACACGTGTGAGCAGCAGAGTTGTTGAAACAAGTGTGCAAGTACAGACTGGTACAACTATTTCCTCCGGTCCAGATCCACGAGCTGATTTTGGTAAGCTCTGAATTTGTTCATGTATCTCTCTTTCCATTGGCTTATGTCTGTTGTTGCAGATTTGAGCTATCTGGCCCCTTGTGAGAGAAGGGGTATGGCAGATTGAAAAAGGGTGGAGACAGAGATTGAACAGTGAATGTATGTTTGTGCTAAGATGTTGAATCATGTGCATGAGATATGCCAGATGTATGCTCATGGCTGCCCTGCTAAATGGTCTTAGCTGATCAGAGGGAGGCAAAGTGTGTTGCTTTGAGACACAGATCTGTGTGCGTGAATCCTCTGTGCTGAGAGGTATTGTGGGCTGTCAGATTGGACATACAGGTGTATTCTCTTGGCTGGTTTTTGGTGTACTCAGCCTTACATATTTGTGAAATTGAATAAAGAAATGCCGCAAGGGGCACCAAGCTTTGGGGCCAACAGGTGTCGTTTTATTTTCAGATTTGGGGAACTCTAGCTCCAATCCTTTTTGTTTTCATATCTAGACTACAAGTGGACGGGTGACTGCTAGTCTACCGCACTTTGGTTTCTACCAGAGGCCGGTTTCAAGGTTCCGTTGCCGGGACCAATCATCAACTTTCTAAAGGGGGTGAGCTCGTGGTTGCCTTGAGGAAAGTCATCGCTGAAAAATTCAGCAACATGTCTGATACAGAAGATGAGTACTTCTATCATGAAGAGGAAGAGCAAGAGACCTCTCTGAGGATAATCTTGTGGGAGAACAGGCTGCAGATGATGAGCATTATGAGGATGTAACACAATCAGAAGATGTGCTTAGTAAAGAAGATGATGATGCTCGGTTTAAAGACCGTTTGGCTGGTGTTATGGATGTATTTATGTAGCTCACACAAAGTGAGAAGTTTGCTGAATTTATGAGATCCCGTACAGAGCCCGAAAAGAAGAAGATGAAGGTGCGTTCTAAGAACCTTCCTCAAGGTCATAGTGGTGCCATCCCACAGGATCCATCTTTTGGACAGTTTCCGAACATGCAGCATGCTTATGGTGCTAATTCTCAGAGTTCCTTCTTTGGACAGCCATCTATTCCTCAGCAGACTATGCATCCAGGTTATTTTGGTGGTGGCTCGGTGTTCCAATCTATGACTGGAGGTTATCCTCAGGGAGGCATGGGTATGCCAGGGCCTTTTGGAGCTAATTTTCAGCCTGGAATGCAGGGGAATATGTATGGTGGTATGCAATCCGGTATGCAAGGAAATATGTTTGGGGGCATGCAACCTGGAATGCAAGCAAATATGTATGGTGGCATGCAGCCAGGTATGCATAATGGAATGTTTGGAAACATGGCTGGAATGTATGGTATGCCAGGTGTGGGAATGGGTAATGTTGACGGTGGATGTTATGACTGCATGGCACAAGTTGGATGAATGGGAGAGAGAATTAGGGTTAGAGTTCATGTGGGAGACATACACAGAGAAACAAGGGAGAGAGAGAGAGAGAGAGAGAGTTGTGGCGATAAGTCAACTCATCAAGTATATGTGTGTGTGACTCCCCTATCACACATGTATATTGCACTAGTACACATAGTGCACTTAGTACATTAAAAGTACTAAGTGTACTATGTACTATAACTTATGGGCTAGTACACACTATAAGGGTGGGCATAATGCCTTTACCCAAACAACCTCCCACTTAAAGGCAAAGTGCCCTTAAATGAAGGAAAAGAAAAATCAGCATGTACATGATAATATACAAGGCCATATCAAGGCTGAAACTGGCCTCATCCAATGCCCATCAAGTGTCTGCAATGAGCAAACCGCTCCGGAGGCAAACTCTTTGTCAACAGATCAGCCGGGTTGTCATCCGTATGAATCTTAACAAGCTGAATTTGCTTGTTCTCTATCACCTCTCTGATGAAGTGATACTTCACATCCACATGCTTCGTCTTTGCATGAAGACAGGGTTCTTTGCCAACTGGATGGCACTCTGACTGTCACAATGCAACAATGGAATATCCCCTGTATAACCCAAATCAACCACTAACCGAGATAGCCATAATGCCTCCTTGCAAGCCTCTGTGGCTGCAATATACTCGGCCTCTGTAGTAGATAAGGCTGTGCACTTCTGCATCCTGGATATCGATGACACAGCACCTCCTGTGAATGTAAACACATAACCGGTAGTAGACTTCCGGTTATCTGGATGACCGCCATAATCCGAATCCGTGTAACCATGCACTAATGCATCCTGTTTACCAAAACAAATGCACATATCCTGTGTGCCCTTCAGGTATCTCATGACACCTTTCACTGCTTCCCAATGCTTCTTGCCAGGGTTGGCCATGTATCTAGAAACCACTCCCACTGCAAATGCAATGTCCGGCCTAGTAGCAACCATGGCATACATGAGACTGCCACAAGCTGAAGCATACGGAATCTTGGCCATATCAGCCCTGCCACTATCTGACTGTGGGCTGTCCATAGCACTGAGTTTCACATATGGAGGCAAAGGAGTACTAGTCTTCTTCCCCCCATCCATATTGAACCTCTGCAAAACTTTGCCAATGTATTCCTTCTGAGACAAATACAACACATGCTGATTTCTGTCCCGAAGTATCCGCATACCCAAAATGTGATTTGCATCACCCAAATCCTTCATATCAAAGGTTTGATGCAGCCTCTTCTTCAAGGCATCCATCTCTTTACGAGATTTCCCGGCAATCAACATATCATCAACATATAAGATGAGGATCAATAGACTGCCATCCAAAGCTTTCTTGGTGTATAAGCAGTGATCTATGTCACTTCTCTTGAAGTCCTGGGATTTCATGAATGTATCAAATTTATGATACCATTCCCTTGGTGCCTGTTTGAGCCCATAAAGACTCTTTTTCAGCTTGCATACAAGCTTCTCCTTTCCACTCACTGCATAACCCTCTGGCTGTTGCATATATATCTCCTCATGGAGATCACCGTGAAGAAAAGCAGTCTTCACATCCATCTGAATCAAATCCAGATCATCATGAGCAACCAAAGCTAATACAGCTCTAAGTGTGGTCATTTTGACCACTGGAGAGAAGATCTCATCAAAGTCCACACCATATTCTTGCTTGAAGCCCTTAGCCACTAACCTGGCTTTGTATCTTGGCTTTGCATCTGGTGCAACTTTGAGCCTGTATACCCACTTGCATGGCAAAACCTTCTTGCTTGCAGGCAAATGCACCAACTTCCATGTACCATTTTTGTGCAGAGAATCCATCTCTGACTTCATGGCACGCTCCCATAGAGCTTTGTCTGCCCTCTGTAAAGCCTCCTTATAACATGAGGGCTCCCCACAGTCAGTGAGCATCAAGTAGTCAACCCCTGGAACAAACCTGTCAGGGGCTCTGGAGGGTCTTGTGGACCTCCGTACCCAATGACCATCATTTGCAGGTTGCTGTCCAGCCTGCATATCACCTATTGGTGGCTCCTGTTCCATGCCATAAGGCTGAAATATCATGCTTGGTATCTCCTCTAACTGTGGTATATCCATAGGGATATCTTCTGCCATCCCTGGCTGTCCATTTGGACCATTTTCAGCACCATTTAAGGGCTGGTTTTGTTGCTGTAATGGCTGATTTACAGCCCTTGGTTGTTGTCCATGATGTCCATCATCATCAAAGATGACTCTGCCAGGCTCCTGTTGCCTTGCAGGCTCCTTATACATGCATGTTTCATCAAAAATGACATCATTGCTGCGTATAATCTTTCTATTCACGGGATCCCAAAGTCTATACCCCATTTCACCTCTGTCACCATATCCTAGGAATATGCATTTGTGAGACTTAGGATCAAGTTTGGTGCGCATTTCCCTGCGTATGTGCACGTACACAACGCAACCAAACACTCTCAAGTGCTTGTATGACGGAGGCTTTCCTGTCCATACTTCCTCTGGCACTTTCCCACCAAGCCTCGTGTTAGGTGACTTGTTTATAAGATGAACGGCTGTCATAACAGCTTCAGCCCAAAAACCATGAGGTAACGCAGCATGTGACAACATAGAACGGACCTTCTCCTGAATGGTCCTGTTCATCCTCTCTGTTGTCCCGTTTTGTGGAGGATCATAAGGAGTAGAGAACTCCCTCTCGATGCCTTTAGCATCACAAAAGTCCTGAAACTGTTTGGACATATACTCTCCACCATTGTCGGAACGCAAAGCCTTCAGTGTTTTGCCAGTTTGATTCTCAACAAGAGCAACAAACTTCTCAAACACTGAGAATGTATCACTCTTCAAACGAAGAGGATAAACCCACACCTTACGTGTGGCATCATCAATAAAAGACACAAAATATTTTGCCCCTCCCAAGGAAAGCTGAGGCATCTCACATACATCCGTATGCACAAGCTCTAACTGAGCATCTTTCTGTCCAAGAGCTTTCTTGTGGGGGCACTGCAGTTGCCTGCCATATATACAATGCTCACAAAACTGAAAACTTGAGAACTTTAGAGAAGGCAAGTAACCCAAACGAGACAATTGCTCCATTCCCTTGACACTCATGTGTCCCAACCGGCTATGCCACATAGAGATTTCCGGCAGCTCGGTTGCATTTACATTAGCATGGTGACAAACACCTGCATGCATGAAGTAAAGAGTGTCCACCTTAGAGCCTCTGGCAACAACCAATGAGCCCTTACTAATCTTCCACTTTCCACGACCAAATGTGGTAACATAATCAGCATTATCAAGCTGTCCAGTAGAAAGCAGGTTCTTCTTGATCTCAGGCACATGCCTGACATCATGGAGCATAAGCTGTGAGCCATCTGAAAACACAAGCCTCTTGCATGCATGGTTATCACCCAAATAAACTACTCCTTCATTGCCAGCAGTATACCTGACAAACAAGTCTCTGCAACCTGTGACATGAAAGGAGGCACCTGAATCAATGATCCATGAGTGCATACCATGACTATCTCCTGTAAGAAGTGAATGGGCATCAAGTGAAGACGTGAATAGGACCTCATCCTCACTGTCACCTGCATGTGACACATTGATTTCTTCAATCTTGACTCCACTTTTGCCCTTTGGCTTTGCTTCTTTGGCTTCATCTTTGTCTTTGTCTTTGCCTTTTCCCTTTTCCTTTTGATCATTTTTCCATTTGTAGCATTGCTTTTTGATGTGTCCCTTCTTGCCACAATAATGGCATTCCAAGTCCTTTTTGGAGCGAGACTTGCTCCTTCCCCGTTCTTGGCTTTTACCCCTTTGCTGGGATCTCCCACGTGCATTCATTGCATTGGACTTTCCAACAGAATTGTTCTTCCTGTTCATCTCTTCTTGGAGAAGAGCACCCATTCGAATTGCTAGTGGCTGTCCTAAATGTGTCCCAACTCTCTGGCAAAGTGCATAAGAGAAAGGTGGCTTTGAACTCATCGTCCATTGCCAACTTTTGATTTATAACTTGGCTGACAATACCATTAAACTCATTTAGATGGGCTGTCATAGACGCCCCTTCCTTCATCTGAAGACCTATGAGTTTCTTCAACCAATACACTTTGCTTGAGGCACTTTGCTGGGCATACAAGTCCTGCAATCTCTGCCACATTCCCCAAGCTGTCTTCTCTTCACGAATGCTAAAAAGTAAAGAGTCTAAACACAGACAACATGATAGTAGATCTTGCCAGCTCATCCATATCTTCCCACTCTTCAGCAGTAAGAGAAGCGGGCTTTACACCCCTTTCTTTGATAGGCTTGTGCTGCTTCTTCTGGAGCAACACATTATAGCACTGGGTTTGCCAAATATCATAGTTATGTGAGCCTTCAAGCTTCTTGATGTGAAGCAATGAAGAGCTCTCACATGTGGTTGCCATAGCAATATGCAACCTGTCAATGCCTGACTCCCTGCAAAATGTGCAAACACTGCACCAAAAGCACACAAAGTGCTCACAGTTATTCTCCCAAGCTTTATCTCCCACTGCGGAAGCACAAATGCAACTTTTCTCCCACTGTATGTGATGAAATCACCAAAATCTGGTTGCTGCAGATTTAGGACAGCACCTTAAATGTGCTCTGTTGCCCTTCCAAAGTACTGTACAACAATACCAAGTGCTCACCAATGATGTACCAAACCTGTACCGGCAAGTACAGCAACTGAAATTGAACCTTTTCCTCACTCAAATCAGTGTACAGCCATGCCAAAACTTGTACAAAGCTGTACCAAATCTGTACCAGCAAGTACAGCAACAATAAATGCTCTCCTGGCTGTCCAAATGAGTGAAAATCAGACTTTTACAGTCCCGAACATTGCATACAACAGTTCCGAACAGAAATTGGGCAAAAGCCCCTTGACTGCAAGCTGATTTCTGAGGATTCAAGGCATAAAAGTCTTGCCTGCTGCTTTGTCAAACTTAACAAGCATAAAATCTTGAAAAGCCCCTTGATTTAAGATCAATTACTGATCATACATGGTACATTGACGCACATGAAGGCATCTAGAGTCTTCACAGTGCTTCCCCTGGCCACATATACATCCAATACATGAAAGCCCCTTGATTTACAGGCACATTGAGTGCTTGTCAGGCATCAACACGTTGCCCAAAGCATCAAATGCGAGTGCCTGCATGCAAATCAATCCAATCGGCACAAAAGCCCCTTGATTTGCACTGCAATTTTGCCCGAATGTGCGATTTCTCACATCATACAGCATGTATGACTGATTAATTGCACAATTACATCAAAAGCCCCAAATTTTGAAATCCAATTTCTTGCAAATTGATCCTGATTGTGACCAATGTCACCCAATTTTGCCAATTTTGCTCAAAAATTGAGCAATTGGCACCTGTACCTGCTCAATTGCAAATCCCAAGAAAAATTGAAGCAAAATACCTTGTAATTTTTGATTTTTTGTTGCAGAAAAAAAAGGGTTGATGAATTTGGTGCTGCACGATGATGCTGTTGTAGCTGCAGATGTACGGATGGCTGGGCAGCCCTCTGCACTGCCTGGTTGGGCAGCGTGGCTGCTGCTGGGCAGCTGCTGCTGCTGCTGTAGGCGCCTAAGATGCAGGCGTTTGGAGGTAGGCACACGAAAAACAGAAGGATGAAGCCGACTGCAAAGGCGCCCGCACTTCGATCTCTACGCTACGCACAACACACTTCACAGCATGGCGCTTCGCATTTGCTGACGTGGAGTCCGTGCAGTTGAATGCACGGCGTTCGACTCCTCAGTTGCGCACGCTGGTGTTCTTCTTCGCTCGC
Organism: Cibotium barometz; assembly: GCF_041138505.1. Lineage (NCBI taxonomy): Eukaryota > Viridiplantae > Streptophyta > Polypodiopsida > Cyatheales > Cibotiaceae > Cibotium > Cibotium barometz. Next base: position 11,999,410 of record NC_141106.1, on the reverse strand, counting down.
CTGCCTACCAGCTGCCGCCGACTCAATGTTGCCACCTCCGCCTAGTAGCGCTTTGCTTTGCTCACGCCTGCTTGCTGCCTTCGCCTATCTGCCTAGTAGCCAGTTGAACGCCCAACGCATGAAAGCCTTCGCCTAGTGGCCAGCGGTCGACCAACGCCTTGTGGCCACCAACGCTACATGCTGCGTTGCCTATTCTGAGCCGGTGCCCTTTGTTACGTTACTGGCTGGGGGTTGAATGGGCAGCCCACGCTGGCTGGGCTGCCTACGCCCAGCTGCTGGGCAGCAGTTGAGCAGCCCACACCTGTTGGCTGGGCAGAGAAAGGCGACCAAAAGAAAAGGCAAGGCGACCCTCAGATCAGAATTCAGCACAGATCAGAATTCAGCATAACAGTACGACTGCTCCACTGCTGAGTTAAGCTTAAGGCTCTGATACCAGTTGAATGGGAGAGAGAATTAGGGTTAGAGTTCATGTGGGAGACATACATAGAGAAACAAGGGAGAGAGAGAGAGAGAGAGAGAGAGAGAGAGTTGTGGGGATAAGTCAACTCATCAAGTATATGTGTGTGTGACTCCCCTATCACACATATATATTGCACTAGTACACACAGTGCACTTAGTACATTAAAAGTACTAAGTGTACTATGTACTATAACTTATGGGCTAGTACACACTATAAGGGTGGGCATAATGCCTTTACCCCAACATTGGATGCTTCAAAATGTGAAAATTTGGAAGATTATATAACAAGAAGTTTTGGGAAGCTTTACTCCCAGTGACTTCTTACCGTGCAGTGCCCTTGTCTAAGCAAGGGCCATACAAAAGGGGACCAAATGGGCACCATAAAAGAGCAAAAACTGGGGATGAAGTGCTAACAAGCTTCACCGCAAAGGATACTTGGGAATGGATTCTTGCCAGTGGTGCTTCTAGGCACACGACTCCTTCCCATGACTTTTTTCTGGATCTGAAACGGCAGTCAGGTCGCATTTTTATTGGCGACAATTCCACTACACCAATACACAGTGAGAGCCGGATGGAGAACATTCCTGATGGCAGAGGGGGAAGCATTCCTCTCGTGTTCTTTACGTCCCAACACTTGGTTTTCATCTGTTGTCAGTGCATGAGGTATGCAAGACTGTCTTCCGGGTGGAGTTTGAGGAGCATTATGTTGCTCTACGGGACCGCGAGACCAGCCAGGTTGTTTCGGAAGGCAGCGTGGAGAATGGTATATACAACCTCTCCGCACTCTCCTCTTTGACAGGTTCTCAGGTTGGTGACTTGTGGCACTTTCGGTTTGGCCACTTGAATGTAGATGCACTGCATCGAGCTTTCCGGGACCAGATGGTGGTTGGCTTGCCAGATGTTGGCAGCACGCAAGGACGCTGCAGTTCTTGCATTCGTGGTAAGCAGCACAGGGAACCTTTTCCGAAGCAGGCTTCCAGGCGGGCTTCGAAACCATTGGAGTTGGTACACACTCACTTGTGTAGACCTATGTTGTAGACAGCATCCTTGGGAGGTTCTTTGTACTTATGCTGCTTGTTGATGATTATTCCAGATTCACAAGCATAGTTATACGCTACGCTTCTCTCTCTCTCTCTCTCTCTCTCTCTCTCTCTCTCTCTCTCTCTCATTTCTGCGTTTTTCTGCTGTGCACTTGCTCTAGGTGTTTTTAGATCTTGTCTTCATCTCTGCTGCATATTCTGACATAAAGGCCCCCCACCTTGTTTATTTGCTTTGTAATGAAGTTGAGTTGAGAAGAAGGGAGATTTGGTCCTTGACCTGAGAATATCTTCCTCCTTGCCAATTCAACGAAGACAACTATGACTTGCAACCCCCACCAACCACACCCCCCTTCCCAAAAAAAAAAAAAAAAAAAACCATGTGCAACTAATGTTGGCGTTGAAATTCGTCGCCTTCATGGCAGCTCCTACACTGCCATGTTAGCAGCTTCTATCCCACATGGTGGTTTCGGTCTTCACGGCCCTCCTATATTGGGTCACTCCGCCCCGTGGTCTCCCTCATCCCCCACTTATGGTCGACACCAGGATTTGGGGGTGGGGAGACCATTCGGCCAAGCTAGGCCTCCGTCCTCTTCCACATTGATGGCGGTTCTCCAGGGCGGCTCTTCCATGTTTCTGATATGGTCTCAGAGCTTGTTCGGCTCTTGGGCTCCTGCTTAGCATCGTTCGGGCACCTTTGCTCGGCATCGTTTGGGCGTCTCTTTCGCAGGGGGGGGGGGCGCCCGCGCGGGGGGGGGGGGGGGGGGGGTTCGTCGCCTTCCTCTCAGCTCCTACGCTGCCACATTGGCAACTTCTATCCCACATGGTGGTTTCGGTCTTCACGGCCCTCCTATATGAGGCACTACGCCCCGTGGTCTCCCTCATCCCCCACTTATGGTAGACACGGGGATTTGGGGTTGTGGAGACCATCTGGCCAGGCTACCGTCCTCCGTCCTCTTCCGCATTGCTGGTAGTTCTCCTAGACAGCTCTTCCATGTTTTAGATACCTAACCCAACCCACTCCCCTACACCGCCCTTCTTGTAACATGGGTACTTGGGGAAGCGTGTTTATGAATTGATTGATTGTGATTAGCACCTGATCAAAGGCTTAAACCCATGCACAACCTTCTTCTTCTTCATGCTCAATACATAGTAGAGAGGTGACCTAATCTACCATGTATTACAAACATGAAATATATACAATGCTAAATAGAGATACTCAATGGTAGCATCGCTTCTAAGTCCTCAATGATGACTGACTGATCAATGAATGAATATGACCGAGGCCTAGACTCCTATTTATAGCATCTAATGTTGGTGAGTAGGCTACCAACTCTATAAACCCTAATAATAATGTCCAACTAAGTGTGTTCACACAATAACCCAATAACTCCGTCCACACCATGTGAGGGCCATCAAATCAAACTCAATCCACCTGTAGCAGTTTGCCGAGTAATTGGATGTTGATAACATGCCTTTGCTCGTTGACAAGAGCAACTTGTAAGATATCACAAAGATGTCTCTATCTTGTCTATCTACAAGCAATCATGCTGATGCAGGTAAGAACCTCAAGGGAGGCAACTGAAGAGGACGAGCTCAAGGTCCACATTTGAAACAGGGTTCCATCAAGGTGTTTGGAGCAGCTGCTATAAAGTCCTCCCAAAGGGGAGAACCATGTGCCACGTGAAAGGGGAGTAGAGAGATTCAGTGTGCAGACAGGGACTTCGGCTCTAGACTCCATAGAGCCAAAGAATTGGAAGGCTACTTGGTGTTAGACATCATCCCCTACTTGCTGGCTTCCTACTTGTGTCCTATTTTAGCCTCTAGGGCTGACCATGTTAGTCTGAGGGGCTGGTCACCCCTCACATATATTTTCCCATATTTTTTTCCATTTTATGGAGTCCTGGGTATTTTCCCAGTCATGTAGGTATTTTAGCTGCAGTCGGCTGCCTTCATGTAGAGGTATATATAGCAGGCATGCCTCCCTCATATTTCATTGCTTAGCATTGCTTGTCTAGCTTGTCTAGCTGCAATCCCTCACTTACGAGGTTCTCCCCTCTTGCTCGGGACATGTATTCCTTTGGATGATGATCTTGAGAGCAGGTTCTCACCTGTGTTTCCTCTCACTCTCTCTCCTGTGTTTCCACTTTCCCTTCTTCCGCTGCATATTCTATCATGGTATCAAAGCGCCGGTGATTGTCAGCGTTGGATGCTCCCTCCTCTACCTCTTCATATCTGTGTTTTTCCGCCCATGGACAGATCTGCGTTTTTGTGTTCATGCGTTGAAGCTTGCGTTCCTTCAAGGACTGATTGATCCCCATCCAGTGGGCTGCAGTTTCCTCTCTTCAGGGCGTCAGTTTGCAGCTTCTTGGCAACTTGACAAGGGTATTTTTTTTGGACAGCATACCTGTCCTTCTTGGTGGCACCTTCCAGGGATTCTCAGGCGTTTTTTTCAGGAGTGGACAGCAACATAGCTGTCCCAAACAGGCTAAGTTTTTTGGCCTGTTTGGGCTTGCTTTCCCAGCCCTTATCTTGGAGCTCTCTGAGCTCCTTTTTGCCTATCATCTACAGTCCCTTATACCTCTATGTTTTCCGATTTGCAGCCATGGTTGCTACGTTTTATCTGAACCGATCTTGCTCGTAGCTCTACCTTCATCTGGGCTTCATCTATTGGATCCGAAGGTACCTTCTCTTCAGCGTTTTTCCTCATAGGAGGTGTGGACACTGGTTGGCCTGAATTTCTTACTAGGGCACTTTTTACTTCAGTTAGTGGAGGTTTTTTCCCCCAGTTTTAGCTTAGTTTCACTTATAATGGTTTATAAGTGATTTGGTCCACCTGGCACACTTTATGGCCGGACCATATGAACACACCTTTTAGGTCACATCTTTTATGTGGCTATTGTACTTCATTTTATAACAATCAATATATGAGCAGTTGTGTTCCTCTCTCTCACTCTCACGCCTCCTGTTGAAGTACCTTCCAAACCCTAACCCTAACAGCTCAGACCCTTCATTTTGGTATCAGAGCAGGTTAGCCTAGCTGTCCGTACAAGCCATAGCCATCAGTTCGCCTGTTTTCAGTTCAGCTGCAACCACTCAGTCAGTCGCCATCAACTACCCGTACAAGTTCCCCTGCAGCTGTCCGTGCAGTTCGTCGCCTGGCTGTCCGTACATTCGCCGTCAGCTACACGCCAAGTACCTGCAGGCAACCTGTTCTGTTCCGTACGCTGCAGCTGCTCCGTACACAGTCGCCTGTACAACCGGTTCGCCACCACAAGCTGTCCGTGCGGGTTCGCCACCAGCTGCCCGTACAGGAGCGCCACCAGCTATCAGTACAGGCTCCTGCTGTGCTCCGTACACTGCTCCGTACAGCAGACAGCAGGCAACTAGCACCTGCTGCGTGTACCTGCAGCTCCGTACAGCCGCCGTACAGCCGCCCAGTACACTGCTACTGTTCCGTACTTGCAAAGTCACATTTTGGTAAGCCTTACATGTTTTGAAATTTGGGCATTTTCTCCGTGAAAGTTTTCTGGCAGATACAGGGAGGTTTTCTTGCAAAGAAAACTCTACAGGTTTTTTGCAAGGCTTTGGGTGCAAAAATTTTGGGGCAATTTTTTGGGCATTTTGGCACTGTGTGAGCCATTTTTATTGCTCTACTCAGTCAGTGGTGCATTGTGTTGCACATTCAGAGGATTGAGAGTGCAGGCATATTTGGGTAAGCTGTATTCAGTGGAGTACAGTTGCTTTCAGGGTTGTTGCTTTTGGGTTTTTTGATACACAGGTACAGCATTGTGCACTAGCATAATGGCAAATCAACAGCAATGTGTTGTGTTCACGTACTTGTCTAAGGAAAACAAGTTGGATGGCATGAATTACTCATTGTGGAGTTTTATGCTGAGAAATGTGCTCGTGGCAAAAGGTCTTTGGGATTTTGTTAGTGGTGATGAACCACGTCCAGGTCCATTGGCTCCAGAGACTCCTCCCCAAGGGGGTGCTCGTGGAAGAGGACAACAGGCACACGCACCAGGTCAGCCTCTGCCTGTTCAAAGAACAAATGCTCAGAAGACATGGGATGCCAAAGATGCACACGCCTTATCACTTATTGCATTGTCAGTACAGAGGTCTATTATACCTCATATTCGTTCAACTGGCTCTTCACGGAATGCATGGGTGACTTTGGAGCAGTTGTATGCTGCTCGTAATGAGGCACGGATCTCATTTTTGAAAAGAGAGCTGGAAAATCAGAAGATGCATGGAGATGATATGTCTAGCCACTTGAACAAGCTGCAGGATTTAAGAGAGCAACTCATCAATGTGGATGAGATTATTCCTGAGACACAGCTTGTATCCACCATCTTAAACTCTTTGCCAAGATCCTACTTGGCTTTTCATACCTCTTTGAACCTTAGCATGAGGAATGCTATTGAACCCCTAAAGTATCAGGAACTTGTTGCTCTCTTGTTACAAGAAGAGCAAATCAGGAAGAACATGAACATGAACACAAGTGCTGAACAAGCATTTACGACACGTCAAAAAGGGAAAGGCAAAGTTCAGCCAAAGAGTTCAAATCAAAATTCAAGTGATGGTGGTTCATCTCGGGATACCAAGAAAGGTGATGGACAGCCCAACAAGAAGGGTAAATGCCATTACTGTAAGAAGCCAGGTCACTGCATCACAAAGTGTAGGAAGAGGATTGCCAAAGAGAAGGCAAAGGAATCTGGGATGTCTGTAAATGATGCCTCTAAAGCTCCTCCGGAGACTGCTTCTTTTGTTGAAGACAGGAATTACTGTTTCTACACATGCAGTTATGATGCCTCTTGGTCTTCACAAGCACTCAGTGTGACTGAGCATGCATGTACTTGGTATTTTGATAGTGGTGCTTCAAAGCATATCACATCTCGCAGGGATTTGTTTTGTAATGTATGCCCTGCTCCTGTTGGCAAAACTATTCAGTGTGCCAATAATGCTTCATATCCAGTTCGTGATATTGGGGAGATTCAGCTCACAGCCATTGATGGCTCTATTCTTCGCCTTACAGATGCCTTATATGTACCAGGGATAAAGAAGAATATGTTGTCCATTTCTTCTTTAGCACAGTGTGGTATGCAAGTCAACTTTGATGATGACAAATGCATGGTCAGAGACAAAGCTAATGCCTTGACCTTGATGCTTCCTGGTACCTTATGTCATGGACTCTATCAATTGGATGCATTTCAGCCAGTGGATCAGTCTGCTTATAATGCATTCACTCTTACTCCAGCTATGGTTGATGCGGAGTTATGGCATGCTCGCATGGGGCATGTAAATTTTGGTAGTCTTATGCTTATGCAGCGACATAACATGTTGACAAACCTACCTCTTATGGAGAAGCCTCCAGATCACATATGTGAAGGATGTATTTTGGGAAAAATGCATCGGTTTTCCTTTCCACGTGATCAGGCTCTACGAGCAACTGCAAAGTTGCAGCTTATACACAGTGATCTTTGTGGTCCCATGCAGACGAAGTCATTAGGAGGTTGCTTCTATTTTGCTACATTTATTGATGACTTCTCTCGTATATGCTAGGTCTATCCATTGACACAGAAATCACAGGTATATGATGCATTTTTGGCCTTTGTAGCACTTGCTGAAACAGAGTCAGGATGTCCGGTTAAGACTCTCCGTTCTGACCGAGGGGGGGAATCTGTGTCACACATGTTGAATTCCTTTCTTGAGAGAGTAGAGGTATCAAGCATCAGTATACTACTCCTTATACTCCACAGCAAAATGGGGTTGCAGAAAGGATTTTGGATGATGATATTTGGGAGTTCTCCAGGGATGGTGACATCATTCTCCTGGGGGACTTCAATGCCAGGACCGCCCATAACCAGACAGTATTTATTATACCTCAGAGGAGATGTTGAGGGAGCTTGATGTTAGGGATATGGGCCTATCTAGACTATCACAGGATGAGGAACATACAGTGTATGGGCGGTATTTGATAGACATGGGGACTGCACATGGATTGGCCATCCTGAATGGCCTACAGAGATTCCCGAAGAATCGGTCACTCATGGAGATGGCCAGATGTATGTTAAAGGCAAAGAAGCTACCACATATCTTTTGGGTGGAAGCTGTTATGTGTGCTTGTCATATTTTGAATCAATGTCCCACAAAGGCATTGCTTTCCATTCCTCCTTTTGAGGCTTGGCATGGCCGCAAGCCTTCGGTATCACATTTTCGTACTTTTGGGTGTCTTGCATATGCACACATACCCAAAGAGTTGAGGAGGAAGTTGGATGATAAAGCCACAAAATGTATTTTTGTTGGGTATAGCCGTGAGAGCAAGGGCTACCGGTTATATGACCCACTGTCCAAGAAGATATTCACTAGTCGGGATGTGATTTTTGATGAAAAATCAGAAATATCCATGGCTGGTTATGATGTAAATCAGGCTGAAAATGATGTGTTTGAAGGTCTACTACCTATGGAGTTTCATTCCACAATTGGTGATCCAACCCATGAGGGTGCACGACAGCCAGCTAATCATGAAGGTGGTGCAAAAATTCAGCAGGAAATTGAGCCAGAAATTGAGCCAAATATGGGGCAGCAGGCTCCACAGGTCAGACACATACCTAGATGGTATTTGAGGACATTACAGGACAGCCATCTAGAGGGTCCTCTTGCTGGCCGTACTCGTAGGGAGACACGGACCAATGAGCATGCACACATCATGGATTTAAATATGGTTATGGCAGCCAGTTTACAGGATGATGATGAGCCTGATTCATTTGTGGATGCACGAGACAATGTGCATTGGAACAAAGCCATGCAGGATGAACTTGATTCTATTAAAAAGAATCAAACATGGGATTTGGTTGATCTGCCCAAAGGCAAGAAAGCCATTGGTACTAAGTGGGTCTATAAGTTGAAAAGGCATGCAGATGAATCCATTGATGACAGGTACAAAGCCCGTCTAGTTGCAAAGGGCTATGCACAGAAGAAGGGCATTGATTATGAGGAGACATTTGCTCCTACATCCCGTATGTCGACCCTTAGGAGTGTCATTGCATTGGCTGCACATCGTGGTTGGGTTGTTCATCAGTTGGACATCAAGACTGCTTTCCTACATGGGGACCTCGAGGAGGAAGTTTATGTACATCAGCCCATAGGTTTTGCAAAACATGGTCATGAAGGGAAAGTATGCAGGCTGAAAAAGGACTTGTATGGTTTGAAACAAGCTCCACGAGCTTGGTATGCAAAGATAGATGCTTTCTTGCTCACTCAAGGCTTTGTGAACAGTCCATCATAAGCCACTTTATATGTAAAGAAAGAAGAGAAAGATCTGCTGGTCATCAGTCTTTATGTAGATGATCTTTTGCTCATGGGATCAAATGATGACAAAATTGCAGCTTTTAAAGAGATACTGCAACAGACATTTGACATGTCTGATTTGGGGCTCGTACACTACTATTTGGGCATACAGTTTGTGCAGGATAACAAAGGCATTGGTTGTTGCAATCTCGGTATGTTGCTAAACTTCTGGAGAAGTTTAAATTTCAGGATTGCAAGCCTATTAGCACTCCTATGGAGCCTGGGATGAAACTGTCACTACAGGATGACAGTATTTTATTTGATACCACTACATATGCTCAGGCTGTTGGGTGCCTTATTTCCTTGTGTACTACACAGCCAGATATTCGGTATGCCGTATCTCAGTTGAGCAAATTCATGCACAGCCCGCGATTGTCACATTGGCAAGCTGTGAAGCGTGTATTTCGGTATTTGCAGGGTACCTTGTCTCTTGGATTGCTTTATCCTGAGGGGGGTGACATGCAACTATATGCTTACAACGATTCAGATTGGGCTGGTGATTTTGATACCAGACATTCCACTAGTGGAAATTGTTTCTTTCTTGGCTCTTCATGTATTTCTTGGCTAAGCAAGAAACAGACCACAATGGCCACTTCGTCTTGTAAGGCAGAGTACAGAGCAGCTTACACTACTACCGTTGAGTGTGTCTGGCTGCGTCGTCTTATGACTGATATGGATATTTCAGTGGAGGAGCCTACACCTATCTATACTGATAGTCAGAGTGCCATTGCCATGGCCAGGAATCCTGTGTTTCATGCTCGCACGAAACACATTGAGATTCACTATCACTTTGTTCGGGAGAGACTCCAAGCAGGTGATATCAGTCTGATTTACTGCCCTACAGATCAGAATGTGGCAGACATCTTCACCAATTATCACGTCCGAAATTCGAAGCATTCCGCACTGCTTTGAATTTGTTTCCTTTTGGTGGATGATGTAAAGTGATCACATATCACTCAAGGGGGGTTTGTTGGGTTTTATGCTGTGTATGCACCCAGGAGAGTGCTAGTGATCATCAGTAGGTTACTGGGGCACTTTTTACTTCAGTTAGTGGAGGTTTTTTCCCCCAGTTTTAGCTTAGTTTCACTTATAATGGTTTATAAGTGAATTGGTCCACCTGGCACACTTTATGGCCAGACCATGTGAACACACCTTTTAGGTCACATCTTTTATGTGGCTATTGTACTTCATTTTATAACAATCAATATATGAGCAGTCGTGTGTTCCTCTCTCTCACTCTCACGCCTCCTGTTGAAGTACCTTTTAACCCTAACAGCTCAGACCCTTCAAATACAACATAGTTGATCGTGAGCAAACCTTAAATTAAAGGTCAATACTTGGGAATCTTGAACTTAAACATTACATGCATTGAGTACAAATTAAAGGTCAATACGACATAGTTGATGGCATGTACTCTCTTAAAGCTTTGACAATATCCATAAGAATATCCCAGAACTGGAAACTTTTCTACATTACTTATGAGCATACCAGATCAAGACAGTTAACTGGAAAATGTGAACTTCTTCTGCAGACAAGTTCTAACTTGTAAAAAGAGAAGCATTAAGTCTTCTAGACCTACCTGAAAGCCACCTGTGATTACACAAGCAATCAGAGATCGTGTGTGAGAAAGATTGAAGCTTAATTTTGGTGGATGCCATAACTGTCCACTTGCAGTATGTGAAGGCCATACAATCTGGTGTGTTGACATCAGAATATCAATAGATTATTGACAATGGCATGTGAAACAGTTAGTTCAGGTAGATCATAATGAATCCTAAAAATGTGTTTAAACAAAAATGTTCCGTCAAAGAGAAGCCACCCTTAAAAACATTTTACAAAGAGAAAATGATAAAGCGATGTGAGAAACATGCATGAAAGACCAACGAAGGCATAAAGAAATCTTGCCTGTGGTTTTCCAAAACTGCTCCTCTCAAACTTCAGAGTGCTAGGGTTTACTAGATTCCCTGTATCTGCAAAAAGAAGGCATTCATCTAGTGTCTTCAAAAGGAAAGTGAACGGGTACTTAAAGCAGTGACAAGAAACCCATTACATCCAGCAAGTAAATGTGACAAATTGCTTGCTTGTAAGGCCCATACATCTAGCAAGTAGAGTGCGTGCTAAGATACGTGTTAAGAGGTACTCCTGCTGCACCTTCTTGCTCTTTGCCTGAAACACATGGGTTCTTTCTTCATTGGGTAGAATGCTTTCATACAAACGCAACAAGCTTGATTGATGTACTTCATTGGGGAAAAGGCACCACACATGCACTTCCCTGTAGTTTACAGAAAATCAAAAACCAGGCACTTTATCATCAATAAACGAGTTTATAATTTCAAACCAGTCATTTTGTCATCAGTTATGAGTTTACAACCTCCAACATGTTTTTTCAACACTTTCTTGAATGAGCCAATACGAACATTCTGATACAGGTGTCCTTCGCTTCAATACCTCCTTTGTCATCTTTTCTGACTGACAAATAAGGATTATCACATGCTAGTCATGCCCAGACACCAAGCAATCCAGGCTTAGCTCATATTTCAAGTGTCAATCTAAACCTGTTCTGCAATTGAAAAGGTGTGCTTTTGTGAGATGAAAACCAATCATAAGCTTGGAATTTTCAAGGCCAGACATGAACCAATGAACATTTGAAAGCCTGCTCACTTCTTAGGCTCCTTCCTGTCCATGACAATTGGGAACAGCCTTCATCCAGCTATTCACAGGCACAGAATGGGCTCAGCTCCCTCCTCATCTGGAACAACTGGCTGAAGAAAATTCCCTACCACGTCCTATGTATCTTGTATTGGTTCCATGACTATAAAAACATAAATCTTTGACTACACTTCTTTCAGTGAAAGCTTGCCAAGAGCTCGTGAATTATAGGTACATAATTGTGTAGCACTTATGTTCTTATTAGCAACTTGACAAAAAATATACTGTATATAAAGTTCATAAAATAAACTGTATTAAAGATTAACAAAAGAATAGGAGCTTGAGTAACAAATTGTTCACCTAGGTTTGGGAGGATCGAGCATTGCTTGAGAAGTCGAACAGAGGTGCTTCCACTGGCATGCCTTGGGTTTGAAAGTGGTTGTACCAGCCAACATACTGATGTCTGGGCCCTGTGCGGAATCACAAACGGCAGAAGTTCTGCCAAGCAGGTAAAAAATCGTGGGCTCAATATCAGAAAACAAGAGCAAAACAAACATACCTTTGATTGGTATGATGATAAATCAGTTCAAAACATACAGTGTAGGAGGCATCAGTGCATATCTATTGCATTTACTATAATTAAACAACGAACTTCCAATAATTTCAAAATCAAAATTTGAAATTGAAGGAGGCATGGGCCGTCCTGGAGTTTTATGTCTATCAAACTTTGCCATTTGACAAGTGCTGCATAGTCAATAGTATTCTTCATGGGTGGCAAATAAAAAAGCCTTTGTAGGTTATCCAAAGTGGTTGCAACTCCTCTATAACCTACATATGGTCAATTATGGGATTCTTCCATCACCTTATTTTTACATTCAGCTGTGGGACAAAGTTTGCTTTAAAAACTTTGTGGGATATACCTTTTATTTAAGAAAAATATATATATATTGGGAGAAACACATATACAACCTGGCAACTCTAAATAAGAGAGGAGTGCCTACGAAGCGAAGGGCAATGCCCAAAAACTAATACAATCCAATTGTAAATCAAAAAGGGCGAGAGCAAAACAAATTAGCAAGAGCAAAGCAAATTAAGGGGGCAGGGCTATTGTCACGTGCATCACCCATGTGAGTGCCACGTGGACATGGTTCCTACTTGCAACCGCCTTCTTGGCAAAGTAGGGGGTAGAATATGGCCTGATTTGGGCAGTTTTGGCAGCCCAATAGGCACTTCGAGGTGCCCAAGACACAGACTATAGTTGAGACACAAGTTGGGCACAATATGAACACAATAAAAGATCTTTTGAATGACTTTTTGGGGTCATAGAAGCCCTGGCCGGCCTGAGCCCGACTTGCTATGAATTCCCTATATCAAGGTAGGTCAAGGGTCATTCATAACCATTTATATACAGAGGTTCTCAAGCCAATACCAAGGGCAGCAGCAACCAAGGCCCTTCAATCATAATAGAAGCTCTAAAACAGCAAGTCCAAGAAGCCCTCATGTGGATTAAACCATGCACAAGTGGAGGACAGCCAGTAAGCATTTGTATGCATCAATAGATAGGTATGCATGAGCAAGATCCAAGTTCATCATTTTAAATATATCATGTTTTTCAATATATAGTAGATAAGGTCTCTCTCCTTTTCTTTTGTGTCTGGCTCAATTTGATTAGCATTTGTTGACATCTATGTCGTAGGCTCGTATGGGGAGTGGTGTGTGAACACTAGGACATGCCGGGGCACTTTTTACTCTCTTTAGGAGAGGTTTTTTCCCCCAAGCTCTTGTGAACCGGCCCTTATTTCACTACAGGGTTCACATATTATTGTACTTTTGCACATAATCCATAACATTGCTTTGTGTGCCTCCTTGTACTCTCACGACTGTGCTTCTTTGACTATGTGTGTGGATTTCTATGTTTGGCTGCAGCATCTCTCCGACATTTGGTATCAGAGCAGAGGCTACAGCAATTGGGATTTAATTTCCTCTTCAGCAGTTCGTGGGCAAGGAGTCGTGGAGCTTGCTTCACTTTGGGACTTGCTTCCTCTTTGGGAAGCCCTACCAAAGGGCTCTAAAGGGCCTTCCGCCCCCACTAAAGAAGCATAAGCTCCATCTTGGAGCTTGCCCGCAGCCGCTGCCTGACCGCTTATAGAACCATAGTCGCCCACATCTGAATTAAAGAAGCCCCTAGTCAATTTTCCGATTTGGCCAACTCTGCCTCCTCCATCCTAGCAATGCCAATTAGACGGCTGAGCCACCAATTCCGCCCGCCACCGGTGCCACTGTTGCAGTGCCCATTTTTAGAAGTCAAAATTTTTCGAATGTTTTTACATTGTGTATTCTTCATCATTTCTTGGGTCTCAGAAGCCGAAGAACTTCATTATAGGAGCCCATTAAGGCCATCAAAACCCTTCTGCAAATTTTCAGCTTTTCCGAAAACAGAGCTGAAACGAGCCCTTTCATGCATCGGCATCGACATACGATATCCCGGCTCCTATCAATGGGGTCCATTTTGGTCGTCAAGTCTCTATTCAAATAACTTTTCTATCCCTACACTATCATTTCGATACACTTGCAGGTCTTTGTCATCAGTGGGTCACTGGGCATCTCTCAAGGTTGCCTTTCAGTAGATATTGAGTGTCTACCCTTGCAGCACTATATCATGTGCGCAATAAGGCTCATGTGGCCTACTTAAAAAAGCAGCTGGACCTTTTGCATATGGATGAGTATCTCACAAAGGTGAAAGATCTTCGAGAACAGCTTGCAAACATTGATGAGCTTATTCCCGACAGTTCTCTTGTCACTACCATCCTCAATGCATTGCCTAACACCTATCAGAGCTTTGTTACTACACTTCAGCTACTCGTGAAAGGTTATGCAAATGCCTTTTCTTTTAATGAGCTAGTGTCTTTGCTTCTCCAAGAGGAGAAATCCCCGATGAACAAGTCGGGAATGAGGGTGGGTGATCAGGCTTTTGCCGCTCAAGGCAAAGCTAAAGGCAAGGCATCCATTGCCAGTGGCTACAAGGCTAAAAGGTGGGACAGCTGCCTCTTCTAGCAAGACGTAGAGAAGGGTGACCGCGAGAAGCCCAAGAAGAAGGGTAAATGTAATTACTACCGGAAGCCAGGGCATGCTATCGAAGGAGTTCGAAAGATTGTGCTCACTGCTTCAAATGGTGGGACGATCACTCTATCATGTATCATATGTACCAAGTAGCAAGAAGAATCTCTTGTCAGTTTCCGCCATTGCTGGGTCCAACCTAGTGATCCGTTTTATGGATGACAGATGCATTGTACATGCTTGCAGTGATGGGGATATTATTATTGCAGCCGGTACTTTATGTCATGGTCTCTATAGACTCCATGCGTATGAGAGAGTTGCATATGATGCACATGCAATGTCTAGTACATCTAGTGTGACAGATGCAGAGCTTTGGGTGCTCGGTTTGGTCACTTGAATTTTGCTAGTCTAGTAATGCATCGGGCACCATTTCCCAAGGATGGTTCAATGAGGGCTGCTCGGAAATTGCAGCCCGTACATAGTGATGTATGCGGTCCAATGAGGACACCATCCATTGGATATTGTCTCTACTTGGTTACATTCATTGATGACCTTTCCAAATTTCGCTGGGTCTATGCTATGAAGCAGAAGTTAGAGGTATTTATGTGCTTTAAGCACTTTCAGCTCACGGCTGAAATGTATCTGGATGTAAGATTCAGACACTACGTACAGATAGAGGCAGGGAGTACATGTCCATAGAGTTTAATGCATATTTGTCAGAAAGAGGCATTCAGCATCTATGTACCGTGCCCTATAAACCTTAGCAAAATGGTGTATCTGAGAGAAAAAATAGGTCTCTCATGGAGATGGCACAATGTATAGTCAAAGGCCAAAGCTTGCCTCACAAGTTTTGGATGGAAGTTGTGATGTGTGCAACCTATGTTCTTAACAGCTGTCTAACAAAGACTTTGCAGAACATCATTCCTTACGAAGCTTGGCATAATAGGAAGCCATCAGTGGCTCATAATGCATGTATTTGGATGCTTGGCTTATGCTCTTGTGCCTGAGCAACATCACACGAAGCTTGATGATAAGGCAATGAATGCATTTTTGTGGGCTACAGTTCAGAGAGAAAAGCGTACTATCTCTACCATCCTGCCTCACAATGGATTATGGTGAGCAAAGATGTGGCTTGCTTGAGTGCAAACATGTAGGCTCACAAGATCTCTTTGATACTCTTCTTCCATTGTATGGTACATATTTACCTAGTGTTGGGCATTTGAACACAGCCTATGGCTGGAAATCAGCCCATACAAGCTGAAAATCAGCAGCTAGACATACCTAATGTTCAGCCCATTGCTCACGCAAATGTTGATGATGCAATGGCAGAGGAAAGGACAATCATGCACGAAGCTAAAGTCGTACCTTGTTGGCTGTTGCAAACCTTAAGGGACAGCCATGTTGAGGCTCCTTTGCCATGGAGAACGCGTGCAAGTTCTCCCCATGCATCTGGGCACTTTGTTGATCATGCTCTCATGAGCACCTTGTGCAATGAAGAGGAGACTGTTTCCTTCAAAGAAGCACAAAAAGATGATCATTGGATGCATGCTATGCAGGATAAGTAATAGTCAAGAATGAGACATGGTATTTGGCCGATTTGCCTCATGGCAAAAAGGTCCTTGGTATGAAGTAGATTTACAAGTTGAAATGAAAAGCAAATGGTAGCATTGACCGCTACAAGGGAAGGCTTGTTGCCAAAGGTTATCCTCAGCAAAAGGGCATAGATTATGATGAGACTTTTGCACCTGTGTCTCGTATGACCACCATTTGGTCCATCATTGCATTGGCAACACATCATGGATGGCATGTACATCAGTTGGACATCAAAACTGCTTTCTTGAATGGTGACTTACACGAGGAGGTATATGTTGTCAGAATGCACAGCGGAAATGAAGACGACTGCTGTAGAGAGCAAAACGCAAATGAGAGAGAGAGAGAGAGAGAGAGAGAGAGAGAGAGAGAGAGAAGCTGTGTAACTCTGCTATATACACTCAAGAAAAACCCGAAATACAAAACTAGGAAGTGTGGGGGGAAAGGGGCCATTTTATATGGCCCAAGGCTCCTGGTCGGCCAGTCTAAAACAGGCCAACAGCAGCAAAAGCTCACGACCAACAAAAGAGCCAGTCGACCAAGTGCCCGCAGTCGGCCAGGACACCTAACCAGGTCGGGTAGCACATCTACAGTCGGCCAACAACAGAAGTTAGCCGACAGCCCTCCACACCTCAGAGAAAAATGGGAAAATACATGGAGAGTGGGGAAATACTAAAAACGGGCGGGCACACTCACAACAGAGGCCCCGGTGTAGTGTACACACAGGAGATGACTGCTAAAATCCCCTCTCAGCTCCTGGATGTGGAACCAACCCCAGTGAGCTGGAGTGCCGCCAGAGCATAGCCTGAGGTAGACAATTTGCGAAGAGGTCCACCGCATTGTCTTCCGTCAAACAATAAAGAAGCAAGATGTCACCAGCCAAGATATTCTCACGAACAAAGTGATATTGTATCTCTATGTGCTTGGTCCACGCATGGAAGATCAGGTTCCGAGGAGCAATAGCGATACAGCTTTGGTTATCACATTGGATGACCGTGGGCTCCTTCTGTGGAAACCCAATCTCGCCAAGCAACCTCCGCAGCCACACAACCTCGCAAGCAGCACCACAAGCAGCCCGGTACTCTGCCTCCTTAGACAATAAGGCAATAGTTGGTGCCTCTTGTTGCTGCTCCATGAAACAATCCTGAGCCGAGGTCCTGAGCCGAGGGTAAAACTGGATCTCCTCCCCAATCTGAGTCACTCCAACCTTGGAGTCGAACTCGGTCCTTCGTTTCACCTCCAGTGTCGTAGAAGAGTCCAAGATCCTTTGTACCCTGCAGATACCGCAAGATCTGTAATCCTGCGTCCCGATGAGACTTCAAAGGCGTCTGCATGAACGAGCTCAACAGCCCCAGAGGAAAGCTCAAGTCCAATCTGGTATTCAGCAACCAGATCAATGAACCAACCAGCTTCTGGTACAGAGAAGCATCGACTAGCTCACAAGGATCATTCACTGTAAGCTTTGTGTTCGGGTCCATCGGTGACGTGATAGGCTTGAGGTCTCCATCCCAAAGGCCTCAAGCAACTCATGGACATACCACTGCTGAGAGAGAAAGAACCCCTCTCGGTCTACCAGATCTCCAATCCAAGAAGAAGTGGGCTAAGCCTAAATCAACTCCTTTGACAAGGCAACCTTCGTCATTGCAATGTGCTCCACATGACCGCCAGTGAGAATGAGGTCATCCACATAAAAGATGATCAACACCAAGATCTGCAGCTGATCTCTGAAATCCAGTTCGTAGAAAGAAGGAATCAATCTTTTGATTCCAAGCCCTGGGAAACCAGCAAAAAAAAAAAATGTGGACGCCTCGATCAGGGAGTCGTACGCCTCTAACCGTTAGAGGCGCGCCTCGTAACAACTATGGTCATACTGCATTTACGAGCATTAATAATAAGGCTCTTTAGTCATATTGTGTGAGGTCTGGCATGTGAGCCCAGTTTGACTTGTTAGATAAGGTCATTGTATTTGCAAACAGCTCATGCTCAGAGGAGAGAAACCTCGTGTTATTTGGCTAACAAGATGCGTGATTAAGGTGTGCCGTTAACCACTTTGGTGCGTTTAACTTCAATGTTGAAGAGAAGATAGGAGAGGGATTATTCCAATCACCCAATTGGGTATGAATAAAGTGTTAGCAGTCATCTCCTGTCTATATATTTACACTAGGGCCTCTGTTGTGCGTGTGCCCGCCCGATTTAGTTGTTTTCTTATTTTTCCCCCCTCTCCCTATTTTTTCCCTTGGTGTGGAGGGTTGTATGATTGCTCTGCTGCCCCTAGGCTCTCCCCTGTATGCTGGCCGACAGGTGTCTACTCTGCTACTGCCGACTGGAGGGTGCAGGTCGTGGGCAGCTATGAGGGTTGTCGGCTGTTTTTCAGCAGGCCGACTAGTTGCCTGGGGCCATATAAAATGGCCCCTTGCCCCCCACACTCCATATCTTGTACTCTGGGATTTTCTTGTGTATATAGCAGAGTAATACACTTCTCTCTCTCTCTCTCTCTCTCTCTCTCTCTCTCTCTCTCTCTCTCTCTCTCTCATTTCTGTGTTTTTCTGCTGTGTACTTGCTCTAGGTGTTTTCAGATCTTGTCTTCATCTCCGCTGCATATATTCTAACATGGTATCAGAGCTCTAGGCTCTTGCAAGATCTTGGGAACTGTGTGAGCAAGAGGGGGGCTGTTTCTAGGGCTGATTGGAGGACTGTTTTAGGCCGTACGGGAAGAGAAGCAAGCGAAAGGCGGGCCTTGTTGCTGGACAGCCACTTGCAGGTTTAGTTCTTCATTTTTTCCCACCCACCCTTCCTTTTCAGTTACACCCCCGCAATGGCAGATTTACTTGAGATGGCTGAGAAGCACGTGAAGATCCCGACACTCCCCATGTTCCCAGTGGACCGTCAGTTGGACGAGAACAACTAGGGCATATAGAAGGTAATGATGAAATCTGTTTTGGAGTCTTATGACTTGTGTTTCATTGTTGTTGGGGTTCCACGGCCGGAGTTAGAGGAAGGGGAGTTACCCTCTATTAAAAAGGAACGGGAAGCACAGGCACAGTTATGGGATCGTGTCAATGCCAGAGTCCGTTCTTTCCTCTTCCTCAATTGCACACCACACGTAATCAATCATATCAAGCATATGACGCTGGCCAGAGGTATTTGGCAGCATTTGGCTTCTCTCTACAATAGGGTATCACCCATGAAGAGAATCTCCTTGGAAGTCCAGATGCGGATGATGAATCTTGCAAAGTGGTCGATGATGCGAGAGCACATCAACAAGCTGCAAGCTCTTCAACAGGAAGTTCTCCAGATATCATCAGAGGATATGGCCATAACGTTGCTGTCACATTTGCCCTCTCAGTACTCAGCCTTTTACTCTTCGTTGATTACCAGTGACAGGCTCAGCACCATCACATGGGAGGAGCTTGTGCCCATGGTCTTGGACTAGGAAGAGCAATTCATGAACCCTCCACAGGGCGGAGGTTCTGAGGCCTTAACTGGCTAACAGTGGAAAGGTCGTAATAACAACAACAAGGGCAAAGGGAAGGCTTCATCGGAGAAGTCTTCTGAGAAGAAGCCCGACTCAGACACCGAGAGAAACTGAAGGCCGAGAGGACCTGTAATGATTGTGGCGAGAAAGGCCACTATTGGAGGAAGTGTCCCAAGAGGACTGGGAAGAGTGTTGATTCTTCAGCTTCAACTGCAAAGACTCCAACCTTTGTGCACTTAGACGGATGCTTCATCTTCTTCGAGCAAGGAGACAGTTGGCTTCACCGCAAAGTATACTCGGGAATGGATTCTTGCCAGTGGTGCTTCCAGGCACACGACTCCCTCCCATGACTTCTTTCTAGATCTGAAACGGCAATCAGGCATATCATTCCGCACATTTGTTCCTGCACCACTGTAAAGGGTGCTTGGGATACCTTGGTGGCGTTGTATTCAGGTCACAATGAGGCTCCTATAGCTTACCTTTGGGGCAAGCTTGCTTGAGGGTGACTCTATCGATCAGTACCTTACCCATGTGAAAGACCTACGAGAGCAGCTCATCAACATTGATGAGGTCTTGACACAGATAGCTATCTTGTTCAGACAATTTTGCGTAATTTGCTTGACTCTTATCAGACATTTGGCACCACTTTGCGGTTGTTGGCTCTAGCAATGCATGGTCATTTTTGATTGCTCAGTGAAGAGCAATCTCGTTCCAACAGGAACAACATGATGTCTGTTGAGTCAGCAATGGCTACTCCCTTTCGTGGGAATAGATCTGGGCCTAAACCTAGCCCATCGGATCCTCCCAAGACAGAGGACAAACCTAAAAAGAAAAAGCGTTGTAATTATTGCAAGAAAACAGGGCACACCATAGAGGAATGCAGGAAGCGTATTGAGAGTGAAAAAAAAGAGGAAGCTGACATCTTCTTCCACAGGTGCAAATCAGGCCAGTTTGGCTACACGTGTCAACCTTGACCCTTACATCTTCATCGCCTGCACAGATGTCTTCTGATGCCATTACTTTTGATGACTATGCTCTATAGTCTGTACTCCATGGTATGCATTGTCTGGCAAATGCATTTCAGGGGGAGATTTGACTTGCCCACATGCAATTGGTGATGCCTCATGGTCACTAATGCTTGTTGACCCTTATGCTGGTCTATGCTAGACGCTTTCTCTGATGTGATGTCTACTGGAGATGCCTTTTATGCTGTTTTCCCTTGCAGCGGCATTGTTTCTTCAGTGTTGACATTGTCACTTTCTCACATGTGATGTTTACTGGGAGTGCCTTTTACACACTTGGCCAGTGTTGGCTTGCTCTCATGGTTTTGACATGTCACATGTACATTATTTATTGTGGGATTATGTATCTTTACACTTGCCATGCATGCCACTGATCATGGCATCGCTGAGAGTTTACCTATCCTCTCATAGCATTGGCTGATGCCCACCTCGAGCCCCCACTTTTTCTCCCCATTTACAGCTTTTCCCATTGCTGAACTTTTATCAACCCTACCATTGTTGATTTTTTCCTCATCAGTCCTACCATTGTGACATACACTGTCACAATAGAACCATTTCCTTCCATGACCTTCACGGGAACAAAGTTCAAGGAACTCCATTGACGAGTTTCACTTTTGTAGCTTACATTGCATGTCTCACAGGCATGACTTCTGGATCCTGTTGCTTTATATATCTGCTACCTCTTCTTATGCTTATCACTGGTGCAGTTACAGAGCATTGATGTGGATTACATGCAGTTCAACTTGGCATTTGGATGCTTGCCTTCAGGGAGGTATTATGTGATGCCTCTTGATTTGATGCGGTTGATGTCCACATAATCTTTGCCATGCATTTTTGGTGATGCATTTATGTACTACTGTGCTCTAGCATTAGCACTATGACATTGGGGATTCTCCTTTTTCCCGTCATATAGTGCTTGCTTTTTCCATTAGCACTGAAGTTCACTCTTACTGTGGAGCATAGTGCAGGGCAGCATTCACAACTTTGTCACCCTGCTGCTACCCGTTCACACCATTCACTTGAGGGGGGTTTGTTAGTCATGTCTAGTTCAGGTGTGAACCCAGCAAGCACTCACGGGATCTTTTTCCCTGTGACTGGACACAGGTTTTTTCCCTATGTGAACACACTTATGTGTGTTGGGCACTTAGCCCTAGGCCTTTTAGTACTCACTTGTACTTTCATTTCATATCATTATTGAGTACATCTTTTCCAGCACTCCCGTTTCTCTGTGCTTGAGGTTTTTTGTGTGTGTGTGTGTGTGTGTTCAGGCTAGCTTCCCTCCTACCCAACGGAATACGCATCTAACTGGCCCATGCACATAGCCAAAAACACAGCCATACATTAGCCCGTAGACTCTTCCAAATTAGTCCAAAAACTTGCCCTATTTCCACCCTCCGAACTGCCAAACCCTTGCCAGAGGAGCACCTCCAAAACAGTCTCGAACTAGTGGAAAGAGGGACTCGGTTGTGCACCTTCTAAAGTCCCACCTACTCGCAAAGAGAGAGAGAGAGAGAGAGAGAGAGAGAGAGAGAGAAAAACCTGCAGACCTTGTGTCACCTTCCCCAGAGAGAGAGAAGAAAAAGAAAAGAGAAACCTGCTGCCCTGCTGTCTTGGCCGACGGCCTACTCACAAAGGGACAGCTGGTTCACCTGAAGACTGCCTGCCCACGTGCTGTCCAGCTGTCGCCAAAGAGAGAGAGAAGATCGTTTCTGTCCTGTGTGCCCAGCCGACCAGCTTTTTCAGAGAAAAACCACGCACGTATGTTGTAGCCTGACTGTGTGCCGCCAAGGATAGAATTAGCCAGTCTTCTGTCTCCTGCCTCGCCCTTCACAAGAGCGTGAGAGAGAATTCAGTGTGCGCCTAGCAAAACTCCCTGCCAGCCTTCCAGAAACGTGAGAGAAAAGCAGCACAACTGCAGTCGACTTGCCCCAAAAGAAGCCCCAATAATAGCGTATGCCTCCCCCAAATGGGTCACGACTCTCCAAAAAGAGTATTCCTTTATTTTCAAGGTTTTTAACCCTTTGTTCCCTCTTGAGGTTTTAATAAAACTTTAGTCCCCTCCACACATGGGGTTGTTTTAATAAAACCCTTGCCCCTAGGATCACCTTGACTCCAAGTATGAACATTAAAAATATGTCTTGCACACCGACCACATTGCTCACACATACGCTCCACAAATTCATAGGGTTATGACATACCCCCCTCTTCATGACATACCCCCCTCTTGAAAAATGGCAAGCGTCCTTGATTGCATCTTGGCGATACAGCACGACATCCAATGCAGAACCACACTGATAACAAAGGCTGCCTAATACAGTAAGATATCAGCCATGTGATCCAAACGAGAGTGAAAAGTACAATATGGCAAGATTAGCATCCCAATCTCTCTCAGCCATACATATGTAGCAACATTCAATGGTGTAGTAATAGCCCAAGCTGTATACCATTGTGAACCATACATAACCACAACATCCAATGTGACTGGTACACACATATATCATAGAAATCCCATAAGCAGATGTACTGTCAGCTGTCATTACCTTCGGTTGAGACAAAGGCTGCACCAAGCGACCTCTAGATGACATCTGAGCCTGTCTGTATCAAGGGAGTGGAGATGCTATCCCCCTCTTGAGACAAAGGCTGCACCAAGCGACCTCTAGATGACATCTGAGCCTGTCTGTATCAAGGGAGTGGAGGTGCTATCCCCCTCTTGAGCATGTAAGCCCAGCGAGGCGTGCAGTGAGACAGACTTAACCACGTGTCCAAGAGATAAAAATATAAAGAGAGAGAGGGGAGAGAGAAAAGGGAATGGGGATCTTGCACAGTACACCACATTGAGCGGGGAACAGGCCCCGCTCCCTTTCAGGAATCTATTTAGGAACAATCCACGAGTACGCTGGCCACGATCAATATAATCAATGAATACAAAACAAACAAATATGCCGATGTAGGATATCCAAGTCGATGTCGATGTCGATGTCGATGTCGACGTCGACGTACAAGATCTCTGATGTCGAGCACACCACGGGGATGACCCATAAGTATCTCTCACCGGCAAATCCAAATATCCAAATCTAAATCCAATGAATCCAAGTCGAAGTCCAAGTCGAAGTCCAAGTCCAGATTCAAGTCCAAGTTCCATGTTCATGTCCAAGCTTCATGCCCAACCTATATGTCCAAGTTCCATGTTTATGTCCAAGCTTCATGTTCCATGTCCAAGCTATATGTCCAAGTCCAAGAAACACTCACTCATCCCATGAGTAATCTCCACAACTCCTATAGCCTCACCCACCATGAAGAAAACCATGGAAAATCTCTTTCTCGCAAGAAAACTGATATAAAACCTGTTTTAATGGTTTTTGGGCGATAAAAACATCCAAAAAGCAGTTTTTAGGGTTTTTGGAGCAGTTTTAGGGTTTTTGAAATTTCTATCCATACATGACCGTACAGCTCCGTACATGTTCGTACATGCGTCCATATTGCCCATGCATATGCCCATACAAGTCTAGGGCTGACCGTACATCTGAAAAGCATGTTGGAGAAGGTGTTGATGGGGCGAAGAAGAAGCTTTTCATGATCATAATGATATCCACTTATACTCCACGATCTTCTTCAATCTTCAATGATCTTGTTCATGGTACTACAAGAGAAGTTCAATCCTTTTTATACTTGTAAGAGACCCTGCTTTTTGCCAAAAAGCCTTCATGCTTTTGCTTTGCCTTTTTAAGCTTTGCTTTTCTCTTTTTACTTTTATTAATAAAATATTACTCAACTTTTGGTGCTTTGCTTTTCTGGCTTTAGGACCTTGCTTTTTGAGAAAGCGCTTTTTAGCTTTTTGGTCCGGCTCAGTCTCCTCTTTCCAATGGTGCCCTTGGCTCGCGGTCAACCCTATTTGACTTTTTTGCTTTTTCCTTGCTTTTTGACCAAGAATGGTGCTTTTTCTTAGTCAATCCTTATGGACCCTATCTGTATGTCTTCTTCCACCTGTCTGGTGTCTGGGCATGGATTTCATCATGTGAAATAGAGCTACGAGGGCCAAATAGTTACAGAGCATCAGGCAATGCTCCAGACGTATGCTCTGCTGAACCTGAATGAGCCGTAAGCATGAGTCAGCTCCAGCATCAAGATAAAGCTGCAATACTTGAGGTGAATCTGCTAAGTCACCACCCTCCATCCACTTCGCATTCATCGGTGAATAGTTCTTGAACTTCACAAGATATCGACGGGAAACTTTACCTCGTACCTTCCTTTCCTTATGTGCCAGTATTTGCTCGGGAATAAGAACCTCATCAAGTTCCTCTACTTCTGGCTGAGCCTCATCTGATACATCCTCAGGCACATCCCCACAGAAATGTCTAAGTAGACTCACATGAAATGCATTGTGAATCCTATAGTGATCTGGTAGCTTCAAATGATAGGCTACCTCATCAATCTTTTCCAATACCTAAAAAGGTCCATAGTAGCGCATGCTCAACTTAGGGAATAAGCGCTCTTTATCCTTCATCTTCTTGAGCCTGGTTTTTTCATCACGGAGCAGAAGTATTCGTATTGGAGGATCCTGTCACACAAATGATCACACCGTCTTCTATATCTTGAGTTTCGCGAGTTTAGCAATCCACTTTTAAGACTTCAAACTTCAAAGAGATATGAGAGAGAGATGAGAACTGTACACCGTATGGGGTCCCGAATTACCCACTAAAGGGCTCCCTATCTCGTTATACTAAGATAGTATTTGCTTTATTATCTTTAAAGAGACTGACAGTGTGATTGACGATAAGCCAAACGCAAGACCTCTGAAGACCAAGTGTTGGGTTGAATTGTACACTGCTTTACAAAGATGTCCAATCTCAAGCCTACGCACTCTTCCCAATGGAATGAGAAGGGGATGCAAAGCTAAGGCTGAGAGAGGGGCTGTTTCTTGGGACTGTTCTAGACTGAATATGAATGCTGTAAATGCTTATGAATGCTACATTTTACCTTCACTGAAACCGGCCTCTGGTAGAAACCAAAGTGCGGTAGACTAGCAGTCACCAATCCAATTGTAGTCTAGCTAATAAACAAATAAAGAGGAGCTAGAGTGCTCCAAAACAAGAAAGAGAACGACACTTGTTGGTCCCAAAGCTTGGCGCCCCCTTTCGGTATTTCTTTATTCAATTTCAATGGAAAAGATTTAGATGATTACAACATGGCCATTCATGGCTCGTATGTCTGCAAGTCCAATCTGCCAATCCTCAGGACCTCTTAGCATAGAGGTTACACAGCCTTGTGTCCCAAGAACACCACACTGTTATCTCCTCTAATCTACTAAGTCTATACATCCATGAGGCCTTACACATGCATCTGACTGAACCATGCACATAGCCATAAACTCAGCCATGAAAACAGTCCACAAACTCATCCAAATCAGCCCATAATCTTGTCTTGTTTCCATTCTTTGAACTGGCAAACCCTTCCTCTCACAAAGGGCTAGAGAGAACCACTCTAGAGCAGTCTTGAGCCAGTGAAAAGAGAGACTCCATAAGACATTCCCAATGCTTTTTCATTCCTGCTCTTCCACTCATTTTTCCCTCTCACCTCTGGGCATTCATCTCTTTCGTAACTAGCCTTTCAAAATCCTCATCCTAGGCATACTACTCTTTCATCTCATCAAGCTCATGATGATAAGCAAGTGAAACTTCTGAGACATGTGGCTTGCATGACAAAGCATCTGCCACAAACATTCTTTTTGCCTTCCACATGTACGATCTGGAAGTGGAACATAGACAAAAAGTGGGCCCATCTCATATGCTTCTCATAAGGCTTAGTTCGCGTGAGGAAATAACGTAAGGTCTAATGATCTGTCTGCACAGTGAAATCAACCCCAAGCAAATAGTGTTTCCATGTAGAAAGAGCATGAATTACAACCAACATCTCTTTCTCATAGACTTGTAAATGCTTTGGCCCCCCTCTCTCCAAAGGGAATGTATACGTGGGGAGCCGCTGCTTGGTCGACTTCGTCAGGGCTAGCTATGGGATACGAGATGGAGCAGGCCATCAGATTCATTGGGGGCCAGCCTCGCCTTGTTCCTTCACCGGATTTCTCGACAGCCAGCTGGACACAGGAGAGGGATTTACAATGGGAGCTCCTCAACAGCCTCACCATATGGTTTACCTGGAGAGCCCGTTGTTTCAGGGCTTTTGAGGGGAGACTGGAGCCACCAGCAGAGACTGTTCGGGCTATCTAGCAGCAGGAGTTGATTCACACCCTGCGAGGACAGTATGATCGCATCCGCGGGGCGACTCAAATCGAGCGATCTTGCAATGCCAAGCTTTCCACACCACTTGGTGCAGCGGCCCTTTCTATACTCTACACGCAGGTACCCCCACTGGCACTACAGGCCACCTGTTTGGATTTTCCCCCCTCCTATTGTATGATATAGCCTCTCAGTTTATTTGTACTTTTTTGCACCTAGGGAGAGTCTCTAGGGAGAGTCTCCCTAGCTGCCTTGATTGGTCTTTGCTCTGCCTTCTTATGAGGAGGAGAGGGCTTGTAATCCATTGGGCTTTTTTATAACTAATGAAAGGATCTTTTCATGGAAAAAAAAAGCTTTCTGAGACTAGATGGTGGTTAGCCTGCTGCACAAGGAATCTTTCCCGAAACAGGCTTCTATCAGAATGCGTAGTAGTAGAGATGATGACCAAATTTGGGAACACATAAGAGCAAAACGCAATGCAGAAAATAACAGAACAAGAGAGAGAGAGAGATAGAGGCGTGTAACTCTGCTCTATATACACAAGGAAGATCCCGGAATGATACAACATGTGGCAAGGGACTGGGGGCCATTTTATGTGGGCCCCCTACAGCAGTCGGCCTGCTATAGGAGGGCAACCGATAGAGCCTGAACCTCCATGACCAGCCATGAGGACCAGTCGGCCAGCAACACGATGTCGGCCACCTCATCTGGGGGGGTCGTGGACCTGAAGCAACACACACAGCCAGCAGCAACATGTCTAGATGCAGTCGGCCAGCTTCAGAGGTCCTCCTTCCACCATGGGGCTGCCACCCAGACCACAGAAAAATAGGGAAAAAAAATACGGGAGTGAGGAAAAATGAGAAAACACCTACAAGGGCAGGCACACCCACAACAAAGGCCCTGGTGTCTACAGAAAGACAGGAGATGACTTCTAACACCCCCTCTCAGCTCCTGGCTATGAAACCAACCACAAGGAGCTGGGGTGCCGTTTGAGAAAATCTTGAGATAGCGACTTCATGAAGAAGTCCACTGTACTGTCCCCTGTGAACAGAACTCTAGTGGGATGTCATCAGCAACAACAACGATCTGTTCGCGACCGACAAAGTGCCTCTGGATGACCATGGGTTCCTCCAATGTGGAAGCCCAATCCTGCAATGCAACCTCTGTAACCTCACCACCTCACAAGCAGCATCACAAGCAGCCCAGTACTCTGCCTCTATCGTCGACAACACAAAAGATGATTGCCTTTTACTGCCCCATAAAACTGCTCCTGGGCCTGAAGTAGATCTCCTCCCCAAACTGAGTCACTCCAATCGTGGGGTCGGACTCCATCAATCAATCCCCCTCCTATGTAAAAGAGTCCATGATCCTTCACATGCTGCATAAACCACAAGATATGCAATCCTGCCTCCCAAAGAGTCATCTGCAACCATGAGCTCAACTGCCTCATCAAGAAGCTCCCGTCCAGTCTGGTGTCCATCAACCAGGTCAATGAACCATTCTGCTTCCGAGGAGTCAAGAGGCATCATACTGCTCACAAGGATCAACACTTGTTATGGTGCAAATCCTAGTCCTGGTGGAAACCTGTCAACCACCCCCTCTGAATCCGGAACCACAAAGCCTGGAGAATGCACCTCCTTCTGCAAGTAATCAACTGCCACCTGCCTGGCTTTCCCAAAGGTCCCCGTGGAAAGAACATCCTCATCTACAGGAGTTTCTTTATCTTGAATACTACAAGTCATCAGAGCATAAGTTACATGTTCAGTTTCCTCTGACTAAGACGAACACAAGAACCACCAACATCAGTACTGGAAAGTTTTTGCTAACTGCTGCCATCATCAACTGGCATCATCAACTAGCAAGCTATCCACCAACATCAGTACTGGAAAGTTTTTGCTAACTGCTGCCATCATCAACTGGCAAGCTATCCACCATCTGGTCTCGGAAAGCCTGCACTTGTAGCGTATCCACACTTAAGTGGCCATTAGCAGATTGCCACTCATCACAAACCTGAGGACCTGGGACAGAGAGTGTTGAAAGCTTGTACACTCCATTCTCCACTCCGCCTTCCCAAACCACTTGGCCTGTTGCTGTGTCCCGAAGAGCAACAAAATGCTCATCAAACTCCACCCGTATGCCATTCTCTCAAACCTGATGCACTGACAATAGAAATGCTCATCAAACTCCACCCGTATGCCATTCTCTCAAACCTAATGAAAACCAAGTGATGGAACATACAACACCTGGGAGGAATGCTTCCCCCTCTGCCATTGGGAACTATCTCCATCTTGCCCTCACTCTGGGATAGTGGATGTATCCTCAGTAAGAATGTGACCACAATACCTGCAGAGATCCTATAAATTTGAACGGGAAGGAGTCATGTGCTTGGAAGTGCCACTGTATAGAATCCACTCCCGTGTATCTGTTGTGGAGAATCCTCCAACCTCCTCCTTGCTTGAAAAAACATCGGTGTCCATCACCTCCAGGTGCACAAAAGCCAAAGTCTTCTCATGATTGCTGCTGAGGAATCTTCACCCTTCTCGGTCTTTCGCTTGGGACACAGCCTACAATAGTCGCCCTTCTTGCCACAATCATAACAAGTCCTCTCTGCCTTTAGTTTCTCATGTGGTCAGTGAAAGGACTTCTTCTCAAAAGACTTCTCCCATGAAGCTTTCCCTTTGCGCGTGTTACGGCCTTTTAACCGTTGGCCAGTTAAGGCCCGAACCTCCACCCTAAGGAGGGTTCATGAATCTTTCCTCTGGTCCAAGACCATGGGCACAAGCTCCTCCCACGTGATGGTGCTAAGCCTGCCACCCCTAATCAAAGACGAGTAAAATGTTGAGTACTGAGAGGGCAAGTGTGACAACAACATTATGGCCATGTCCTCTAACAATATCTCCTTCCCAGCCTGAAGAACTTCCTGCTGCTAAAGAGCCTGCAGTTTGTTGATATGCTCCCGCATCGTCAACGACTTTGTAGGGCTCATAACCCGCATCTATACTTCCAAGGAAATCCTCTTTATGGGCGATACCCTATTTGTAAAGAGAAGCCAAATGCTGCCATATACCTCTGACTAGTGTCATATGCTTTACATGATTGATTACTTGATGCGGTGTGCACAGTTGAGGAAGATAAATAAACGGACCCTGGCGTTGACACGATCCCACGTCTGTGCCTGTGCCTCCCGGTCCTTTCGGATCGACGGTAACTCCCCTTCCTCTACTTCTAGCCGCCGTGGAACCCCAACAACGACAAAATCAGCGAGGTCGTAAGACTTCAGAATAGATTCCATCATAACCTTCCATTGCCATAATTGTTCCCATCCAACTGACGGTCCACCGAGAACGTGGGGAGTGTAGGGATCTTCACATGCCTCTCGGCCATCTCTAACAAATCTGCCATTGCGGGGATGTACTCTGAAAAAGGATGGGTGGGTGGGAAAAAAGAAGAACTTACACCTATCCAACAAATCAGCATATTAACAAGCTGCCAGCTCTTCAGAAGGAAGTTCTTCGTGGTGGGAAGGAGTTATCGTCAGAGGACATGGCCATAACGTTGTTGTCACACTTGCCCTCTCATGAGTACTCAACATTTTACTCGTCTTTGATTACCAGTGGTGGCAAGCTCAGCACCATCACGTGGGAGGAGGTTGTGCCCATGGTCTTGGACCAAGAGGAACGATTCACGAACCCTTCTCAGGGTGGAGGTTCGGAGCCCTTAACTGGCCAACGGTCTCAAAAGGCCGTAACTCGGGCAAAGGGAAGGCTTCATCAAAGAAGTCTTCTGAGAAGAATTCTGCCATTGATCGCGAGAAACTAAAGGCAGAGAGGACCTGTAATGATTGTGGCGAGAAAGGCCACTATTGGAGGCAGTGTCCCAAGCAGAAGACCGAGAAGGGTGAAGATTCCTCAGCAGCAATCATGAAGACTCCGGCTTTTGTGCACCTGAAGGTGATGGACACTAATGTTTTTTCAGGCAGGGAGGAGGTTGGAGGATTCTCCACAAAACGGATACTCGGGAGTGGGTTCTAGACAATGGTGCTTCCAGGCACATGACTCCTTCCTATTCAGATTTACAAGATCTCTCCAAGTATTCTGGTCACATTCTTACTAGGGATACATCCACTATCCCAGTTCACAACAGTGAGGGCAGGAGATGGCAGAGGGGGGAAGCATTCCTCCCAGGTGTTGTATGTTCCATCACTTGGTTTTCATCTGTTGTCAGTGCATCAGGTTTGTAAGACTAGCATACGGGTGTAGTTTGATGAGCATTTTGTTGCTCTCCGGGACAAAGCAAAACAGGCCAGGTGGTTTGGGAAGGCAGAGTGGAGAATGGAGTGTACAAGCTTTCTCAGCACTCTCTCTTCCTTGTCTTCAGTGGCAGTTTGGTAATGGCCACTTAAGTGTGGATATGCTACAGGTGCAGGCTTTCCAAGACCAGATGGTGATAGCTTGCCAGTTGATGTGGCAGCTGGCAGGAACTTTCCAGTACTGATGTTGGTAGTTCTTGTGTTCGTCAGTCAGAGGAAACTAAATAGGTAACTTATGCTCTGATGTCTCATAGTATTCGAGACAAAGAAACTCCTCTAGATGAGGATGTTCTTTCCACGGGGACCTTTCGGAAAGCCAGGCAGGTGGCAGTTGATTACTTGCAGAAGGAGGTTCATTCTCTAGGCTTTGTGGTTCCGGATTCACAGGGGGTGGTTGACAGGTTGTTTCAGAAGGCCTTGCGTGGTCTTCAGCAGGTTTCTAGGACTAGGCTTTGCACCGTAACAAGTGTTGATCCTTGGAGCAGTATGATGCCTCTTTGACTCGGAAGCAGAATGGTTCATTGATGTGGTTGATGGACACCAGATTGGAGGGGAGCTTCTTGATGAGGCAGTTGAGCTCATGGTTGCAGATGACTCTTTGGGAGGCAGGATTGCATATCTTGTGGTTTCTGCGGCGTGTGAAGGATCATGGACTCTTTTACACATGAGGGGGATTGATTGATGGAGTCCAACTCCACGGTTGGAGTGACTCAGTTTGGGGAGGAGATCCGGACACGAGGAGATCTACTTCAGGCCCAGGAGCAGTTTTATGGGGCAGTAAAAGGCAATCATATTTTGCCTTGTCCTCGCGACGATAGAGGTAGAGTACCAGGCTGCTTGTGATGCTACTTGTGACACTTCCCGTTATTCTGCTTGGGACACTTCCTCCAATTATGGCCTTTCTCGCCACAATCGTTACAGGTCCACTCAGCCTTCAGTTTTCCATGATTTGAATCGGGCTCCTTCTCAGAAGACTTCTCCGACGAAGACTTCCCTTTGCCCTTGTTGTTGTTACGGCCTTTCGACCGTTGGCCAGTCAAGGCCTCAAAACCTCCACCCTGTGTGGAGGGTCCTGTGTGGAGGGTTCATAAATCGCTCTTCCTGGTCCAAGACCATTGGCACAAGCTCCTCCCACGAGATAGTGTTGAGCCCACCATTGGTGATCAAAGAGGAGTAAAATGCTTAGTACTGAGAGGGCAAATGGGACAACAACATGATGGCCATATCCTCTGACGATATCTTTTTTCTGACCTAGAGAACCTCCTGCTGCTGAAGAGCAGGCAACTTGGTGATGTGCTCAGACATCGTCGAGACTTTGCAGGATTCATCAACCACATCTGAACTTCCAAGGAGATCCTCTTCATGGGTGATACCTTGTTGTACACAGAAGCCAAATGCTGCCAAATCCCTCTGGCCAACATCATATGCATTATGTGATTGATCACTTGTGGTGTGTGTTCACTAAGGCTCTTCCTCATGAAAAGTTCGAAGCTTTCCGAAAAGCTTTGGGCTTGTTGCCTTTCAGGGATTGATCAGCCATCCCTATACATGTTCACATCATCACTCTAGGGGGGTTTGTTGACATCTATATCATATGGGGAGTGATGTGTTAACACTAGGACCTGCCAGGGCACTTTTTACTCTCTTTAGGAAAGGTTTTTTCCCCCGAGCTCTTGTACATGTAACCGACCCTTATTTCACTTATGGGATTCACATATATTATACTTTTCCACATAATCCATAACATTGCTTTGTGTGCCTCTCCTTGTACTCTCACACTTGTGCTTCTTTGAGTGTGTGTGGATTTTTATGCTTTTGGCTGCAGCATCTCTCCAATAGCGTTACCCTCTATGGGGCCTCTCATGTGCTTAGCGTTAATCTATATTCAAGTCTTACCCCAATGCTTCACTCGTGTGACATAAGACAAGGCCATGCTAAAAAAACTTCACATACCCATGATGTATTCTAGTAGATAGCCTTCCGCTTGAGTTAATTTGATAACAAGTACTAGAGCCTTGTCTGCCAGCGTTCAATCAATTATTTTATTTAAAGCATTAAGACTAAAATTGTTTTTCTATTGCAATAGCAACTTGAGATGATAGAGACTCGCATGTTGCAAAGAGACTAAAGCTGCTTGAGTGACTTTTCATTTTCATCTTGATAAACTTATGGGCTTTTGATTCTTCCTAAGATTGGGGTCGAATCATCTCAACCCAAAGAGAAGACTGAATTTTGAGTTGTTCCTAGCAATCCAAATAGCCAGAGCGCTTTGACTCGTGATGCATTCCACATCGTAAAGGTCATTCCATGAACCTTATTTCTAATGCATTGGAATATCATGAATAGGCTTAATTAATGCACGCATGAGATCCCATACTACCTTATTTTTGAGAAAAGTTATGAAAAAATGAAATATGTCCTCTATATGATGTTTACGACTCAAGAGACCGTTTCCAATGCCATTTTATTTTTGGTCTTTGGCCGATTCATAAGGCTAGATGCCATAGGAGAGAGCTCTTTTTTTTGTGGAATAATTTTTTCCCATATATGAATTTATCAATCCCCATTGGTCAGGAGCCAAAAGGACTTTATATCTATTGTTAACTTCAAAGTGGGTGGGGAGCGAACAATATAGAGAGAAAGTGAAAGAGAAAGAAAGAAAGATATACTAAGCATCTAGTAAAGACCCAATGGGCTTATGAGACCAAAGTGATACAATAGTGTCCATGGCATATCTCATCATGGAACGGAAAATAAAATAGAAACAATATAAAGCTATCTCACTAGGGTGATACAGAACTGTCCATGGAGTCTCATTATGGAATACTAGGAACATGGAACATGAGAGGAGCATCATTATAGATGGTATAACACTCTCCAAAATATCAAGCATGGGGCTAATGAGTATGGCGGCCAAGAGGTCTGCCTCAGCTACGTCACATGGAAAGGTAGCTCAGTGGTGGTGGTGGAGCATGTCCTAGATTTGGAGCTCTTTTAGGGGATCGTGGTTGACATCCCAGCAAGAGTGGGGGGGCATCGTGCACGCTGGAACGCGGATGCCCAGTCCGAGGTAACTCCTCTCAAGCGAGATGGGTGTCTGGAGCAGCCCGAGGTGGGTCCACGGGATCCATTTATGGGTCTCCTCCACCTCCTGGTGGGTGGTGATGGTGGATGGCTGGCGAGGAAGGGTTCAAGGTAGGTAGGACCAAAGCTCTTCTCAATAAAGTGTCGTTGTGTCTATGGAGCTCAAGCATGAAGAGCCCTAGGCAACGCTGGTCTGGGAAGTCAATGATCTTGGACAGTGGACCAAATGCCTCACGAAAAAAATAGTGAAACCTCACATAGATCTCATAGTATACTAGGCAGCGACATGAGTAATGCTCCTCTGTCTTGATATGTGTGGCATAATTGGCAAATCCTCTCCTCCCTAGATCTCCGTATGAGCTTTGTAACTCTGACGACGACGCACTCAGCTCTACATATCTCCACTCTAAGGCGATGGGATGAAACTTGTATCTGGCCAATCACAATCCACATGGCATGGGACATGTGAACACTCACGTAGCCCAACTGTTGGATGAATCCATCCTCAATGAGCGTGAGGAAGTGATCTCTGTAGAAGTGCATCTTCGTTGTTGGGAGTTCCGAAGGTGTGATCCATGTGGTGTGGGTGTAGAGGCTCAGAAGATCTAACCAAATAACTCGGTTGGTTTCCTCATGAGAGAGTTGGAGAAAAGGGGAGTCCAGAGGAAAATGATGCCCGATTCTAAGCCTGTTTGGTAGGGGCAGTGGCTGTGCTCATGCAGCTCACACAAAGTGAGAAGTTTGCTGAATTTATGAGGGCCCCTTTATCTAGATTTTCACACTTCGATGCATCCAACTTATGCCATGTCATTACATCCACCTCAAATGTAGATGTGAGCCACACGGAAGAGAACACCCGTTTAAACTATACCCAAGTAGATGGTGCCATGCCGTGCAAAAGAAGAGTGGACCACCACTGCAATGCATTGCCATTGAGAAAAGTTGCAGCTTTTCTTACTTTCAAGGACTCCGTATAATTTCCACCAGAGAAAGCAGCATCAAACTGTTGTAATAAAAAGGTAAGAGCCTTGAGCCTATCTTTGGCCCCACTGAATGTATCAAATTTCACCGCAACTCCCCCTTCCTTATAATCCTTCTCCTTGCCCATAGGCATTAGATTATCGTAAGGAAGTGGCTTCACAAGATTGCTACTAGGGTCAACATTGCCAATTCCCACACCTTGCATACCATGCAATCCTGCTAATCCTTCCAGATTTCCAAACATGCCATTATGCATACTGGGTTGCATGTCCCCATACATGTTTCCTTGCATTCCAGGCTGCATGCCCCCATACATATTCCCTTGCATTCCGGGCTGCATACCACCATACATGTTGCCTTGCATACCAGGCTAAAAACTAGCTCTAAAAGTCCCTTGCATTCCCATGCCTCCTTGAGGGTAACCCCCAGTCTCATAGATTGGAACACGAAACCACCGCCAAAATAGCCTGGATGCATCGATTGTTGCGGAATAGGTGGCTGCCCGAAAAAGGAACTCTGTGGGTTTGCACCATAAGTGTTCTGCATGTTGGAAAACTGTCCAAAAGCATGATCCTATGAAGGCACCACTGTTGCCCTGAGGTGGGTTCCTAGAATGCACCTTCTTCTTCTTCTTTTTGGGAAGCTGTACTCCTAGTTACTTCTTATCGTGGAGTGCCACTGTTTGAGCAAGTTGAGCAGTATTGTTGTGGGTTGTCCAAGGAAGTGTGTGACTATTGCATTAAGACCCAAGAAACAAATATGTTGCAGATGACAGAGAATGCCATGACAGCGAATGCGTTACTCATTGGGGCTTCAACTAGATTTAAGGGCAGCAAAAGCACTAGCAAGAAAACTGAGAAGTCAAGGCATGCATCTCAGGATGCAACACCAGCCAGAGAAGTGGCGTAAGATGTTACCAATGCCTAAGAGAACCCTGAGGAGAAGCGGGCTTTGTTGGATGCCAAGAAATGCTTTTTTTGTTCTAGGAGGGACATATGTCTTTCAATTGTCCTAAGCGTAAGTCCAACAAGGACTCTGACACCAAAGGAGAGCCTAAGACTAAGAAAGCAAAGCCTTCTGCAGGATTAGTTCCTGATCTTGTTGGGGAACAGCCAACTAGGTAGTCAAGAGACTGAGTTCTGCAGAGCATGGGGCAAAGTTGGAGATCAGAATGCTTTGATTTTCTTTGACACAAGTGGTAGAGCCAACTTTCTCTCACCAGATTTGGCTTGCAGACTGGGGATCCGTGTGCAGAGGAGATGGGGCCTTTGTATGAGGCTAATATGGCTTGTCCTGGGTATGCAGAACCCATTACCCCTATCATTGGGAAGCTGAGGCTTCATGTGCAGGAGGGTTATGTGGACAGTGAGGAATTTTATATCATGCCACTTGATGGGTGTGATGTTTTGTTGGGTATGTCATGGTGCCATAGAGTACATGCGGTGGTGGATATGTACAACAAGAAGATTACTTTGACTCATACAGGAAAAGAGCACATTTTGGATGTAAAGCTTAAAGGGGAATCTATTCCTATTGTATCGGCTTCGGCCATTTCATCAGAAATGAAAAAGCATCTTTTCGCGTACTTGGTTTTTGTTAAGGATGCAAAAGATGATGAATCTTGAGTACCAAGATTGCTTTTCCGAGTTTGCTAGGAGAGCTTCCTCCGAAAAGGCCAGAAGATCATGCTATTGATCTTATTCTAGGGAGTACCCCACCAAATAGACCGTCGTACCGTATTAGTGCAACCCAACATGAGAAAATTATGAGCAAGGTACAGGAGTTGTTGAAAAAGGGACTGATTTAGTCAAGCTCATCACCCTTTTGCTCCCCTATGCTCTTAGTGGGTGCAAAGAAAGATGGTTCTTGGTGCATGTAGCATAGATTACAGGGCGCTAAACAAAAATACCATCAAGAATCGATTCCCTATTCCGAATCGATGACATTTTGGAAGGCTTACAAGGCTCCATAATCTTTAGTCGGAGATGATGAGAGCATCCAACTAGAGACTCAACATTTGCGAGTTGAAAAAAGATGGGAATGCTTCCAAGAAATAAGATTGCATGCAGGTGAAAACATCAAGCTTGGAAATTTCAATGTCATCACCTCAACCAATGGCCATGGTCTTGCAATTTATTACAATCCAGTTTTAAAAGTGCAATCATTGCATAGCCAAGAACAAGACAACATCACAACACTTTCTGCTTATTTCATTGGTGGCTGCACCAACAATCACTTCCAAATAGCAACAATTTACCGATCACCAACATCATCTCCTCGTGCTCTCCATCGACTATTGCAACTTATTCTCCAGCAATTCAGCACACAACACCAAATTATCCTCATTGACGATTTCAACATTGATGCCGCAAATTAAACAAAAACATATTCATCCCTTACATCTTTCTTGGCTGCTCACAACACATCACTTTACCAACCACATTGCACTAATCAGCTCTATAGACCACATATGGACAAATAATAAGACTATCAATGCAAAATTTGGAACCAACTACTGTTACTGGTCAAATCATTCAATTCTTTGCATGCTCACACCAAAGGAATTAGCACCCTCCTTAAACTCCATCTTGGTGCACTCGATTCAACTTGCCATTCATCGCCTCCCCTACAACCCCCCCATGCCCCTGCTTTCACCACTTCTTGTAAGCCTACGCATTACTCTCCAACAATCCTACAAAAAACACAATCTAGCCAATCACTCAATCACCTTAATCTCAAACTCTAATCCCATCCACCATACCATGTAACTTGCCTTGTAAAAACTCCTCTTCTAATATAAGCTCATTTTTATTTCATCCATTTCCAAAACATTGTTTGCTTTATTTTACGTGCTATCCCTTACATTCAATACAAAAGGTAGGCCATCTTAAATCCTTTAAGTTTATTTAAATTTACCTTGGATGTTTACATCCTTCTTTTTTGTTGGACCGAGGAGCGTCAGCGCGTTCACACGCAGGGGCGGCCTGTAAGAGTAGGGACTCTTTGAAACCTTCATTGGTTGCAAACACATAGCCGTTCCTCGTCTGCTGCTCTGAACAAAAGCTTTCATGGTCATCCCGGAGGCCCCCCTCTTGTACCAGGACGTTGCTCGGACCTCCGCAAAAGCCATTCACCTGATGGTAATTTGAGAGGTTTTATCTCTCTAATCTTTTGATCTTTATATATAGTTTATGACCATGCACTTTGGACTCGATTAAGCATTCTTTTTTAGCAATTGGGTAATGAGCTACCTGTAGAATGGTGAAGGGGACCTGGATCAAGAGGTGCACATGAAATGGGCGAGTGAGACATTCAGTTAATAGAATTGTCAATTTTTAAGGTAGTCTAGTATGAGTGTGGATGGTGTACCCATACAAGGGTTTGTTGGCTGTTGTGTATTGTTACTTGCAGGGTAGTGGTAATAAACTATATTGAAGGCTGGATTCATGTACACATGCTCAGCTATGGGTGGAAAAAGCTAGTGTAATATCATCGCCACTACGGTTCGCCTAACCAAGTTGTCCTTGTGCTGCAACCTTGCCCATTTATCAACCTGATCGTGCTTAGGCCTATCTATCATTTGGAACATGATTGATCCTGACATGGCATGATGATGTGGCATTGGCATCTATTTTTGTTTTGAGCTTATGATGTTTTGTAAATCTTTTAGGGGTTGCTAAAAATTGTGGTCTCATTGAAGCAATCCAGCTCAAGTTTCAACCCGTTACACCTTACAGAATTTATCTGGTAGATTAATTTGGTATGCAAAATGGTGTTAGATGGCCTAAGAAGGCACCATTTTGCATGTGCATTTCTGTCTTGGAACTACAATGAAATCTTCCTCGAATCTCATGGTAGGGTGGGCATTTGAACAAATAGTGCTCCTCCTCGTTCTCCACCTCACGAGTGGTGCATAGTTCTTGATACCTCGGATTGATTATATTTTATAGATAATGGAGCCAAGGTGTTAACAAAGCTTGACCTGAAAAGTGGATGACATCAAGACATCCCCAAAACATCATTCCACATTGAATGGGCCCACTACGAGTTTATGGTCATGCCCTTCGTATTGACAAACTTTTTGACGACATCTAACTGCATGATGATGGGTGTTTTTAGGGACTTGATTGGAAACTATCTTTATTTTCTTTGATGACATACTTGTATTTTTAGCTACAGTGGAGCAACATGACATTGACATCAAAAAAGTGATGAAGTTGTTGGAAAGCAACGAGCTTTATGTCAATGAAAAGAAATTGGAGTTCTATTTGTTCTAGGTTGATTATCTTGGATATATTATTAGTGCCAATGGCATCCGATTAGATCCTACCAAAGTGGCAAAAACCTTCTATTGGAAGATTCTAGAAACAACATATGATGCACGGTTGTTTGTGGTATTTTGCCAGGCATATTCCACCCACATCGACAAGTTTTTCAACCTCTTGATGACAACTGTCACAGATCTTCTCAAGGGTGTCAAGACTTGTAGGCAACACATCCACATGACTCCACATGGACCTCAAGGTTATTTTAGCTAGGGCTCCTTGTTTATCATGGGATGATCCGTTTCAGGTTATCGTTGATGCGAGTAACATCACCATTGGAGCTGTTTTACAGCAGAACAGTCATCTAGTTACTTACATGTCTCTTTGTAAGCTGATCTTTACATAGAAAAATTACTCGGTTTGTGATTGGGAACTCCTTGATCCCTAACACATTGGAAACATTTTCTATATGGGCGAGACATTGAGGTTTGCATTGATCATCAGGCATTGCGTTGGCTTTAGATAATGACAAGTGTGCAATGGAGTGACCGACAGTACCGTTGGAGCCGGATCTTCCAGCAATTTGGTGGCATGATGGAGTACCTTCCAGGCAAGGCCAATCTAGTAATCGGTGCATTGAGCAAGAAACCATTTCCTACATCCAATCCACACGGATGGATCTTGTTGGTACATAACTAGACGAGATGAAGTTCAAGCAGGTGGATTCCGAGAAATTCGCTACTCAGTGGGAACATGCATTGGATGCTAGAGGACCATGCCATTTCTTAATACGAGATGGTTGGCTTTTCTATAAAAGTTGACTCTGTGTCTTGAAATAGTTTTGTGCAACTCTTCTCCATGAAGCCCATGACGCCATCATTGTTGGTGGTCATAGGGGCCTGAACTTAATGTTGGAGAAGATAGATGATTGTTAATTGTTTTAGCAAATTTGTTATGCTTATAAGTTATTCCTTTCGGAGCTAGTTCTATTGAAGATATTACAAAACTGTTTATCCAACATTGGTACCCAATTGTCGGTGTACCTAGGACCATTGTATCAGATTGTGATACCAAGTTTGCTAGTCATTTTTGGAGGGCATTGTGGTACTAAATTGAAGTTTCTAGTGCATTCCACCAAAGACGGACAGCCAAACAAAGATTCACAATCAATTGGCGTTCAATGGGCAGGAGTATTATGTCCATGATCAACAAGGTAAGTGGGAATGGTATTTGCCTTTGGTTTAAGCAGTTCTTAATGACTCTTTTTCTTCAACTATTTGATAGGACTCCATATAAGGTTGTGTTTGGAAGACCGTTTAAGTCATTGTTGATTAGGACATCATCTTTAGTGCTAGATACTAACAGATTGATGGAGTCTTACCAGGAGATCTTAGAGTGTGTGAAGGATAGGTTGGCTATGCGAAGGGATGTGTGTTGAAATGCAAGCAAGAGTGGACTATGGTGGATCAAATGCAAGGATCAACATGATTAGCATGTAATTAAGAGGTGATTAAGATGAGATTAGTGCATAATTAATATAATAGATTAAAGTAGGCATGGATACTCAAAAACTAGCAATTTCTCATTAGGCCAATGTCTCAATTTATAGATTTTACATCCACAAGATGCCAAGCATCTAATCCCACTCATTTCTCCTTGATTTGTGCCACCTCCCCTACACCTTTTCCTAGAATCTTTCCACACCCCTATATTCACTCATGCTGTCCTTGATTCTCTCATCAGTAGATTCTTCTCACCTTTTTAGTACTACCCACTTAATTACAGAATTCCTTTTACAGTCTCTTGCTAAGGGCTTGTTCCCGCACACACCCATTCACTTGCATATTTCAACACCTCCCCTCAAGTGAATAACTCTAGCACACTTGGACCCTATACCAAGTTTCTCTCTTGCTTGGTAGCCCGCGACCAATGCCTCAAGTCCCTAACTCATAGTCCTTGACACTCTCTCTCTATGTGTCCAAGGCTACTACTACAAGTGCCCATGACCTTGACTAAAGTGTGCACACACACATCTACCACATGGCCTACCCACTTAATTACAGAATTCCTTTTACAGTCTCTTGCTAAGGGCTTGTTCCCGCCGCACACACCCATTCACTTGCATATTTCAACATCTCCCCTCAAGTGAATAACTCTAGCACACTTGGACCCTATACCAAGTTTCTCTCTTGCTTGGTAGCCCGCGACCAATGCCTCAAGTCCCTAACTCATAGTCCTTGACACTCTCTCTCTATGTGTCCAAGGCTACTACTACAAGTGCCCATGACCTTGACTAAAGTGTGCACACACACATCTACCACATGGCCTACATCATCGGTGGCTCAGAGGTGGTTTTACTCTATTGGGGCAGGTTACATTGGGTTGTTGGGTTTCTCTCTCTTTCTCTCTCAAGAAAGATGTCTTGACTCCTCTACCTTAGGAGTTTCCATGAAGTTTGCCGATGTCGATCCCTCTTCATTTGGTTTGCTGTCATAGTCTCTAGCCATATGTCCTGGCTTCCCACAATTGTGGCAAGTGAAGGTCCTTCCTCCTCCCATGCCTTTTCCTCGTTCTCGGCCTCGTGCAAGGCCTCCTCGGTGTAGAATGCTTTCTCCTCCCCTTGTTGGGTAAAACCCTTTCTTCTCTTTGATCTTGTTCTCTTGCTCTAGTAGAGCTCTTTCTATCTCATGCAGCTTCAAATTTGGTACATTCTTTAAGGTTGCCACAATATTCTCATACTCTCCCTTGTCCACACTCTTCAGAAGCACTGCTACTGCCTCGTCATCTTCTACTTTCTTCCCAATGGCTGCCAGTTGTTGCTTAATGCTTTTGTATTTGTTCAAGTGTGTGGTTAGAGGTTCACTTTCCTTCATGTCAATTTGTAGAATTGCATTGGTAGATTTATCTTTGAATTTTTGCTTGAGTGCCAAATAATTTATTAAGTTCATCCCATGCATCTTTAGCTCGTTGTATCCCTGCAATGTGGTGAATGATTTCATCATTTAAGCTAAGTGCAATGAGTCCTAATGCTTTCTCATTCCTGATCTTCCACTCATTCTCCCAATTCTCGTATGGACATTCATCTCTTCCCTCGACTAGTCTCCACAGATTTTTCCTCATCAGCAAATACATGGTCTTTGTTTGCTATGTATGGAACTACTCCTCGTTAAATTTAGCTATTTCTTGTGTACATTGCTCATGATGATGTGAAGGGGGTCTTACCTCTTGATCCAATTCAAGATTCAAGGGTAGTGTCTACCCTTGTACAACTTCAATGTGATGATTACAAGTTTTGATCACTAATGATGCTAAAACTAGGTGTACTAGTTTATAGTTTGTGTGTGTAGAGAATACACTGATTTGGAGGGATTAATCGGGGGTAGTGATTGTGATGAAAAATTCAATTTGAACACATAGACTTATGTAACACCTTCCCAATGTTGGATTAGATCCACCAATGCCTAATTAACACCTTGATTAGGTGAATTAATCAAGCGATTTGCCAAGATAATTCATTGTTCATGTGCAGAAGGCTATCCCCACTTGGAGTCTTCAATTGATCCACTTGCACAAATCTAATCTCAAAATCCTTCAATATAGTAGTAGATAAATGTGTCTAGATATGTTTTGAGTCCACAAGCATCAAGATTAAAGCTTTAATGAAGAATTAATCAAGTGGTTAACAGAGGCCCTTCCCTGACTGTGCACAGTGCTGGATCTCACTATAGACTTGATGAAATCAAAAACCATATTCACCAGCTTGTAGAGAATGCTTGAAAACCCCCAAGTCTAGTTGGAATTAGATGGATTTGAAGCGAGCTCGTCATATGGAGCATTTTTCCCAATTCTATTGGCGCTTGATAAACGCGCTGTTGTCGTCGATTTGCACTGAAATTCACCGATTCCTTCAAGCTGCGTGTGGAGCGCTGAGTCTAGTTTGTGCCTCTAAAAGGGCTTGGGCAATGGATGTGTGTGAAGGCAAAGGGAGCTCCTCCACCAGTTGGGGGTACAGAAGATAGTTGAAAGAAGAGACTAAAGAAAAGGTTTAATTTCTAATCATGATTAGCAAAGTAATTAGCAAGGTAATTAGGCTCAAAAATCAGATGAATCCTAAGCTTGGCTCTAATATCATGTTGAAATGCAAGCAAGAGTGGGCTATGGTGGATCAAATGCAAGGATCAACTCGAAGCGAACTTGTCGTATGGAGCATTTTCCCCAATTCTGCTGGCGCGCCTGATAAACGCGTTGCCGCCGTCGATCTGCGCTGAAATTTGCCGATTCCTTTGAGTTGCGTGTGGAGCTGTGAGTCTAGTTTGTGCCTTTAAAAGGGCTTGGGCAATGGATGTGTGTGAAGGTAGAGAGAGCTTCTCCACCAACTGGGGGTGCAGAAGATAGTTGAAAGAAGAGACTAAAGAAAAGGTTTAATTTCTAATCATGATTAGTAGAGTAATTAGCAAGGTAATTAGGCTAAAAAATTAGATGAATCCTAAGCTTGGCTCTGATACCATGTTGAAATGCAAACAAGAGTGGGCTATGGTGGATCAAATGCAAGGATCAACATGATTAGCATGTAATTAAGAGAGGTGATTAAGATGAGGTTAGTGCACAATTAATCTAATAACTTAAAGTAGGCATGGATACTCAAAAACCAGCAATTTCTCATTAGGTCAATGCCTCAATTTATAGGTTTTACATCCACAAGATGCCAAGTATCTAATCCCACTGATTTCTCCTTGATTTGTGCCACCTCCCCTACATCTGGGGGCACCTTTCCTAGAATCTTTCCACACCCCTATATTCACTCATGCTACCCTTGATTCTCTTATCAGTAGATTCTTCTCACCTTTTCACTGCCACCCACTTAATTACAGACTCCCTTTTACAGTCTCTTGCTATAAGGGCTTGTTCCTGCACACACCCATTTACTTGCATATTTCAACAATGTGAAATTCTTGGAAGGGAATTGGGTATATCTCAAGTGACAAAGGTTGAAACTGAAACCAGCCCTCGGTAGAGACCAAAGTGCGATAGACTAGCTGTCATCCAAACACAGTTGCAATCCAGCAAATAAGACAGACAAAAGGGAGCTA
Organism: Cibotium barometz; assembly: GCF_041138505.1. Classification (NCBI taxonomy): domain Eukaryota; kingdom Viridiplantae; phylum Streptophyta; class Polypodiopsida; order Cyatheales; family Cibotiaceae; genus Cibotium; species Cibotium barometz. The sequence goes on along the minus strand of NC_141106.1, from coordinate 11,954,806 downwards.
GAGTGCTCCTACACAAAAAGAACAACAACCTGTTGGCCCCAAAGCTTGGCGCCCCTTTCGGTATTTCTTTATTCACATTCAATGGAAGAGTTCAACTGAATACATCATGGCCATACATGCCTTATACATATGCATGTCCAAAGTGCCAACCCTCTGGACCTCTTAGCATAGAGTTTTCACACAGCCCTATGCCCCAAAATACCACACTATTATTCACCTCTAATCAGCCAAGATAGTACATCAACGAGGCCTTGAATGTGTTGGTCATGTCCACTCCCGGCTAGTTCAAGTGGTGTGAACCTAGCTTACTCATCACGGTCACTTTTTCCTTGTGACTGGGCCATAAGTTTTTTTCCCGTGTGAACACACTTATGTGTGTTGGGCACTTAGCCCTAGGCCTTTTAGTACTAACTTGTACTTTCATTTCATATCATTATTGTGAGTACATCTTTTCCAACACTCACGTTTCTTTGTGCTTGAGGTTGTGTGTGTATGTGTATGTGTGTGTGTGTGTGTGTGTGAGTGTGTGTGTGCTAGCTTCCCTCCTACCCAACATTGGTATCACAGCTGGGTTAGGGTTAGGGTTTGCTCGCTGTTGCCCTTCGGCCCTTGAGCTTTAGCCTATTGGCATTAGGGTTTTGCTATTTAGGGTTAGGGTTTCACCCTCAGTTGCCTACCGCCGCTGTCGTCGCCGCCCCTCTCAGTGGCGGCCCGCCGCCCTTAGCCTCCTCTACAGGTTGCCGCCGTTGCCTCCTTCAGATCCGCTGCCACCCCTGTGCGCCCCCAGATCTGCCTTCGTCGCCGCCTCCAGATATGGATTAGTCACCTCTCAGAGTTGTGTGTCGGTGCCTCTGCCATCGCCCTCATGGGCAGCCGCCGCTTGCGCCGTCTTTGCCAAGGCTTGCCCTCCTGTACCGCCACCGTGTACCGTGCCTTGCGTTGTCGTACGACTATACCTACGTTGTCGTACGATTGTACAACAGTTGCCTCAAATCTGCATGTCCTTCCTCAGATCTGTACACCACGTGCCTATTGCTACTGCCCAACTGCAACCCCAAATCCCTTATAGATTTCAGGTTTGTGGGATTTACAAATTTTGACCTAAAATTGCTAAAAATTAGTTGTATTAATTTTGGGCCTTTTCACCATTGAGCCTACAATTGCAGCATTGGCACACATTGGCATTGATTTTAGCAGATTTGGTGCATAATTGCACTAGAAATTTGGGGATTTTGCAGAAATTGACACTATTTGCAGGCAATTTTGGGTATTATAGGCACATTTGGTTGACACTGGGGCATTTCCCCTAATTTTTTGGGTATTACAGGCACATTTGGCATTAGGGCATTTCCCTCAATTTTTTGGGTATTACATGCACATTTGGTCGGGATTGGAGGATTTCCCCCAATTTTTTAGCATTGCAGCATTTGGTATAGGTGACAATTGCATTAGCAGATTTACAGGTGTAGATTCGGTTCAGATTTGGTCTAACTGGTTGCCTAAACATTAGGGCTTTTCTACATTGAGCCCATTTTTGGAGCATTCGACCAATTTACCTTTGATTTGCTAAGATTTGAGCACTTGTAGCTTTTACAGGTGTCAGCTGATTGTGTTTTTCACAACACATGTATACATTTGTGGTTTGCTGTAGTATATGTATGCCATTGTGGACACTTTGATAGATTCGCATCATCGTGCGATACACTTGCAGATTTGGGACATACATATGTATTTCTTGTTGGAATTAGGGTTGCAGGAATGCACACACAACTTCAAGAAGATGAGGAAGCTTGAGCACAACACAGTAGTGTATTATGAGTGCCAAAAATGAAAGATAACAAGCCCTAGAAGATAATGGGCGTATATACGATGCACGGGGGAAAAAACCTCCTAGTGAGGGAAAAAGTGCCCCGGCGGTCCTAAGTGTGTTCACACACATCACTACTATAATATGGTAACAAATCCCCCCTGGAGTGATGCGGTGAACAAGAGCTAGCACTCATGTATAGGGAAGTGTCTAGCTATGTGGACGAATCCACAAAAGGGAGTAAGCCCAAAGCTTTGCGAAAAGCTTCGAACTTCTCACGAGGCAGAGCCTTTGTGAAAAGGTCTGCAAGGTTATCCTGTGTTGGCACATAAGCCAAACTGATCTCTCCTGCAGAGAGTCTCTCCCTGACATAATGGTAGTGCACCTCAATGTGCTTCGTACGAGCATGGAACACTGGGTTCCGCGCAACTGCCAATGCGCTCTGACTGTCAGTGAAGATGGTGGTGGCAGATGGCTGCCCAACACCGAAATCAGCCATAAGGCGTCTGAGCCACACACACTCAACCGTAGCTGTGAAAGCTGCCCTGTACTCAGCTTCACAACTAGAAGTGGCCACAGTAGGCTGCTTCTTGCTCAACCATGATATGCATGAGCTTCCAAGCATGAAGCAAAAACCACTCGTGGACACGCGTGTGTCATAACAACCAGCCCAGTCAGAATCTGAAAAAGCATGTAAATCTGGCGGCAATGATCCCCCCTTGGGATAAAGCAACCCAAGATGCCGAGTACCACTCAAATAGCGAAAGATACGCTTCACTGCCTGCCAATGCTTAATGCCTGGGCTATGCATAAATCTGCTCACCTGTGAGACTGCAAACTGAATGTCTGGCCTCGTAATGCATACATAAATGAGGCAACCAACAGCTGTCTGATAGAGTGTGACATCAAAGTGATCTCCAGCATCATGAAGACTCAACTTCAAACCTGTCTCCATTGGAGTAGCAATAGGCTTGCAGTCTTCAAGGCCAAATCTCCGTAACAATGTTTCAATATACTTTGTCTGACACAAAGCAATACCTCCATCACACTGCTTAAATTGTATCCCCAAATAATGATGCAAATGCCCCAAATCTGACATCTCAAAAGAGGCATTCAAATCAGCCTTAAAATCAGCAATATGACTCTCATTTGGTCCTGTGAGCAGCATGTCATCGACATAGAGAGCAATGATTAGATGTACACCATCCACACGTTTAACATACAAAGTGCTTTCTGTTGGACTATTCTGAAACCCATGTGCAGTCAAATATGCATGTATTTTTTCATACCAAGCTCGTGGAGCTTGCTTTAAACCATATAAAGCCTTTTTTAACCTGCACACTTTGTTTTCCTGCCCTCTTTGAACAAAACCACGAGGCTGCGATACATACACCTCCTCATGCAAATCTCCATTTAAGAACGCAGTCTTTATGTCCAGCTGATGTACATTCCAACCATTATGAGCTGCTAATGCACAGATGCTACGAACAGTGGTCATACGACATGTGGGAGCAAAAGTCTCATCAAAATCAATGCCCTTCTCTTGAGCATAACCTTTTGCAACAAGCCTAGCCTTATGGCGATCCACTGTGCCATCAGGCTTACGCTTCAATTTGTATACCCACTTAGTGCCAATGGCCTTCTTGCCAGGGGGCAAGTCACATAAAGACCATGTACCATTCTTCATAATAGCATCGTATTCTGCTTGCATAGCAGCCATCCAATTTTCTGAACTTTGTGCCTCATCAAATGAAACAGGCTCACTTTCATCGCACATACTAGAAACAGCCAATGCATAACAATCTGACGCATAAGAGGCACCATGAGAGCCAGAACGAGTGCGACTAGACAAAGGGGCATCCAACTTGCTGTCACGCAAAGTCTGCACCAGCCATCTAGGCATATTCCTAGAGCCCTCAATCTCTTGTCTCTCATCCTCAAGTGCATCATGCACATCTGCATCAGATATAGGCTGATCTGTGCCATCATTTAAAACCTGCATAGGCTGAAAAACTGCCTCATGAGGTATTGCACTTGACTGTGCACCACTGAAAAGAGGCAACAATGTATCATAGACATCACGTGAGCTGATATCTGTCTCCTTAGTACATGAAACCAAGGGCTGAACTGCATCTTCCACAAATACAACATCACGGCTAACCAAAATGCGCTTTGTCTGTGGATGATACAAACGATAGCCTTTGCTCTCAGCACTATATCCAACAAAAATACATTTGACAGCTTTGTCATCCAATTTTCTGCGATGTTGCACAGGCACTAATGCATATGCCAGGCAACCAAAAACACGTAAATGGCCAACAGATGGCTTGCGGCCATGCCATGCCTCATATGGAGTGACAACCTGTAATGCTTTGGTGGGACACCTGTTTAGTACATAAGTGGCACACATGACAGCCTCAAGCCAAAAACCATGTGGTAGACTTTGACTCTTAACCATACATCTTGCCATTTCCATGAGAGACCTGTTTTTTCTCTCAGCCACACCATTTTGCTGTGGTGTATACGGCACTGTACATTGGTGTTTTATCCCACGCTCAGCCAGAAATGCATTAAATTCTGAAGACATATACTCCCCCCCTCGATCTGAACGGAGGGTGCCCATCTTACTTTCTGACACATTTTCAGCCATAACCAAAAACTGTTTGAAGCACAAAAATACTTCGGACTTTGCCTTCAAAGGATATACCCATGCATGCCTGGTAAAATCATCAATGAAAGTCACGAAGTAAAGGTAGTTTCCAAATGATGGAGTTTGCATGGGACCACAAACATCACTGTGAACAAGCTGCAATCTGCGTTCAGCTCTCACTGATCCATCTTTGGGAAAGGAAGCACGCTGCATTTTACCCAATATGCAGCCCTCACAAACATGCTTGACAGGTGCCTCAAGCTTAGGCAAAGAAGACACCATTTCAGATTTCTGCAGGCGCAGCAAACTTGCAAAATTCAGATGACCAAAACGTGCATGCCACAGTTTTGCATTTGAAATAGCCTGCGTATCCATAATAGCACATGCTGAATCCTCTACACATTTGCCATCCATATTGAGCTTATACAGCCCTCGACATAGTGAACCAGATGCTACAATGATGTCACCACAAGAGAGATCATGAACAGTACATCTGTCATCCACAAATTTTACAACCAAACCTGTTTTGGCAAATGCGGAGACTGACAGCAGATTCTTTTTGATCCCTGGCACATACAATGCATCAAAAAGTGTAAAGGTGTTGCCATTTGCAACATTCAGCACAATCTGTCCAACTCCTTTAACGGGATAAGAGGAGTTATTGGCACAAGTGACAGTATTCCCTGTGGGAGCAGACTCAAGGAAAGTGAATAAACTGCGCTGCGAGGTGATATGCTTAGTGGCACCACTGTCAAAGTACCATACATCTGAATCTACTGCAGACATACATGTGTCATGCAAAGATGGGTCATAACTGCACTGCGCATTGAATGCCCATTCTGTATCTAGCACAACATTAGCAGATTCATTGTTAGAAGGAGAGGCATCTGCAACAGCCATACCAGCCTCTTTCTTCTTAGCCTCTTTCGCAGCCAGCTTAGGACACGCTTTGATGACATGATCATTTCCCTTACAGTACTTGCAAAATGTCTTCTGTTTGTCACCCTTCTTCTCATCTTTGTCTTCCTTCTTTGGTTGCGCAGCATTTGCAGATTTCTGCTTACTAGAAGAAAAGCCAGCTTTACCTTTCCCGCTTCTCTGACTAGCACCGAAAGCTTGATCTGCGACACGCATACTATTCCTGTTTTGCCTTGACTGGTCTTCTTGCAGCAAAACAGAAACTAACTCCTCAAATGATAAGGCATTGGGATTGCCTTTCATCATCAAGCGAAGAGTGGAAGCAAAACCCTGATAAGAATCTGGTAGACCATTCAAAACAGTCTGCACAAGTGAACTGTCTGACAGGATTTCATCTGCAGAAATGAGCTGCTCTTTGAAATCCTTGATCTTTGTCAAAAAGCTATCCATAGAATCACCTTCGTTCATATGCTCATTCTCCAACTGTTTTCGGAGATAAGCAACACGAGCCTCATTTCTTGCCTGATACAATGTGGCAAGTACATCCCAAGCATCCTTAGAAGTCCTGCAGGAGCGAATATGTGGGATAATGGTACGTTTGACAGACAGCGCAATCAAGGCATGAGCCTGCGCATCTCTACCATCCCAACGAATCTGCTCTGCTGAAAGTGGTGGTTCCCGAACAGCTGCTACAGCACTTGTGCCTGCACCATCATCAACAGTACCTGTTTCTGATGTGTTTGCAGCATTCCCAGCCACAATAGGACGTGCATCAATACCCTGCACAATATTCCATAACCCCTTTGCTACCAATACATGTCGCATCATATATGCCCACAATGGATAGTTGGTGCCATCCAACTTATCCTCAGCAGCCAACATGCGGAATACATCATTGTTGTCAGCCATGGCCAATGACTGTACTACTAGATGTAAATGCTGTCTGCAAGAGGTAAACCTGTATAAAATCGACCTGTGCTATATAGCACAGCCCAAAACAGACGAATGGGCACCTGTCCTGCAGATTTTAATCTTGACAGAAAATCTGCACAGTAGGACGATTTTGCCTGCGCAGTACTTGGAATGCAAAAACGGAGGGCGAAATGACTTCAGATCAAAATTCTGAAACGACCGAGCCCTACGGGCATTCCCACGGCATATACTAACCTGCAGACGCTCGTGAAACCTCGTTGCAATCGGAGGAGATGAAGCGGCAGGTGCCGGTGATGCTGCCCGGGAGGAGGAAGCCTGCTCTGATACCAATTGTTGGAATTAGGGTTGCAGGAATGCACACACAACTTCAAGAAGATGAGGAAGCTTGAGCACAACACAGTAGTGTATTATGAGTGCCAAAAATGAAAGATAACAAGCCCTAGAAGATAATGGGCGTATATACGATGCACGGGGGAAAAAACCTCCTAGTGAGGGAAAAAGTGCCCCGGCGGTCCTAAGTGTGTTCACACACATCACTACTATAATATGGTAACATTTCTCGTGTGGTGAAGGAGTTCCCTTTCAGTCCATTGGTTATCTTGCTATTTATCTCCCGCAATCTTACGCATTGCCTACTCGTGGTGGTGACTTATGACAGATTTGCTATGCTATCATGGCCAACAGTAACAACAATGACCTCTTTAGAATGTTATCTTAAGAGGACAAGCTCAATGGGGATAACTACCCTATGTGGGCTTATATGATGCGTCATGTATTGGTTGCCAAGAATGTATGGCTATATGTGGATGGCACTGAGGAGCGTCCTCTTGCACCTGCTCCAGCGGAAGGTGAAGTGATTCCCGCTCATCCTCTTGTAGGTCCACCTCCTCGTCTTCCTCCTACTCTCAGCAGAGCAGCGTACTTGGGATGCTAGGGATGCTTAGGCCCATGCCTTGATTGCTCTCTTATGCCACAGGCATATCATTCCGCACATTCATTCCTGCACCACTGCAAAGGGTGCTTGGGATACCTTGGCGGCGTTGTATGCAGGTCGCAATGAGGATTGTGTAGCTTACCTTCGGGGGGCAAGCTTCTAACTGCATGCTTGAGGGTGACTCTATCGATCAGTACCTTATGCATGTGAAAGACCTACGAGAGTAGCTCATTAACATTGATGAGGTCTCGACAGATAGCTATCTTGTTTAGACAGTTTTGCATAATTTGCTTGACTCTCATCAGACATTTGGCACCACTTTGCAGTTGTTGGTTGGCAATGCACCTAATGCGGTCACTTTTGACAACCTTGTGACTCTCTTGCTCAATGAAGAGCAATCTCATTCCAACAGGAACAACATGATGTCTGTGCTGAGTCAGCAAACTCCCTTTTGTGGGAATAGATCTGGGCCTAAATTTGGCCCATCGGATCCTCCCAAAACAGAGGACGAACTTGAAAGGAAAAGCATTGTAATTATTGCAAGAAAACAGGGCACACCATAGAGGAATGCGGGAAGCGTATTGAGAGTGGAAAAAAGAAGAAGCTGGCATCTTCTTCCACAGGTGCAAATCAAGCCGATTTGGCTACACATGTGTCAGCCTTGACCCTTACATCTTCATCGCCTGCACAGATGTCTTCTGATGCCGTTATTTTTTATGACTATGCTCTATAGTCTGTACTCCATGGTATGCATTGTCTGGCAGATGCATTTCAGGGGGGGATTTTACTTGCCCACATGCAGTTGGTGATGCCTCATGGTCACTTATGCTTGTTGACCCTTATGCTGGTCTATGCTAGACGCTTTCTCTGATGTGATGTCTACTAGAGATGCCTTTTATGTTGGTCTATGCTAGACGCTTTCTCTGATGTTATGTCTACTGGAGATGCCTTTTATGCTGGTCTATGCTAGACGCTTTCTCTGATGTTATGTCTACTGGAGATGCCTTTTATGCTGTTTTCCCTTGCAGTGGGATTTGTTCCTATGGTGTTGACACTGTCACTTTCTCACATGTGATGTTTATTGGGAGTGCCTTTTATACACTTGGCCAGTGTTGGCTTGCTCTCATGGTTTTGACATGTCACATGTACATTATTTATTGTGGGATTATGCATCTTTACACTTGCCATGCATGCCACTGATCATGGCATCGCTGAGAGTTTACCTATCCTCTCATAGCATTGGCTAATGCCCGCCTCAAGCCCCCACTTTTTCTCCCCATTTACTTTTCCCATTGCTGAATTTTTACTTTTATCAGCCCTACCATTGTTGACTTTTTCCTCATCAGAACCTCCAGTGACGAGTTTCACTTTTGTAGCTTACATTGCATGTCTCACACAGGCATGACTTCTGGATCCTGTTGCCTTTACACATGCATATATCTGCTACCTCTTCTTATGCTTATCACTGGTGCAATTACAGAGCATTGATGTGGATTACATGCAGTTCAGCTTGGCATTTGGATGCTTGCCTCCTTCAGGGGGGTATTATGCGATGCCTCTTGATTTGATGCAATTGATGTCCACATGATCTTTGCCATGGTGATGCATTTATGTACTACTGTGCTCTAGCATTAGCACTATGACATTGGGGATTCTCCTTTTCCCCGTCATATAGTGCTTGCTTTTTCCATTAGCACTGCAGTTCACTCTTACTGTGGAGCATAGTGCAGGAGGGCAGCATTCACAGCTTTATCACCCTGCTGCTAACCGTTCACTATTCACTTGAGGGGGGTTTGTTGGTCATGTCCACTCTCAGCTAGTTCAGGTGTGAACCCAATAACCACTCATGAGATCTTTTTCCCTGTGACTGGACACAGGTTTTTTCCCCGTGTGAACACACTTATGTGTGTTGGGCACTTAGCCCTAGGCCTTTTAGTACTCACTTGTACTTTCATTTCATACCATTATTGAGTACATCTTTTCTAGCACTCATGTTTCTCTGTGCTTGAGGTTGTGTGTGTGTGTGTTCAGGATAGCTTCCCTCCTACCCAACAGAATACACATCTAACTGGCCCATGCACATAGCCAAGAACATAGCCATACATCAGCTCGTAGACTCTTCCAAATCAGTCCAAAAACTTGCCCTATTTCCACCCTCCGAACTGTCAAACCCTTCCTCTCACAAAGGGCCAGAGGAGCACCTCCAAAGCAGTCTCGAACTAGTGGAAAGAGAGACTCGGTTGTGCACCTTATGCAGTCCCACCTGCTCGCAAAAAGCGAGAGAGAGAGAGAGAGAGAGAGAGAGAGAGAGAGAGAGAGAGAGAAACCTACAAACCTTGTGTCACCTTCCCCTAGAGAGAGAGAAGAAAAAGAAAAGAGAAACCTGCTGTCCTACAGTCTTGGCCAACGGCCTGCACGTGCAGTCCAGACCTACCGGTTCTCCACAGCAGCCCAGCCCCATGTGTTGTCCAGCCGCCGTAGCCAAAGAGAGAGAGAAGATCATTTCTGTCCTGTGTGCCCAGCCAACCAGCTTTTTCAGAGAAAAACCACGCACGTATGCTGTAGCCTGACTGTGTGTTCAAGGATAGAATTAGCCAGTCGTTTGTCTCCTGCCCCGCCCTCACAAGAGCGTGAGAGAGAATTCAGTGTGCAGTTTTGTGCACCTAAATCTCCCCGTCAGCCTTCCAAAAACATGAGAGAAAAGCACACGTATCGACAACTGCAGTCGACTTGCTCCAAAAGAAGCCCCAATAATATCGTATGCCTCCCCCAAAAATGGGCCACGACTCTCTAAAAAGAGTATTCCTTTATTTTAAAGGTTTTTAACCCTTTGTTTCCTCTTGAGGTTTTAATAAAACGTTGCTTCTAGGATCACCTTGACTCCAAGTATGAACATTAAAAATATGTCTTGCACACCGACCACCATGCTCTCACATACGCTCCACAAATTCATAGGGTTATGACATACCCCCCTCTTGAAAAATGGCAAGCATCCTTGGTTGTATCTTGGTGATACACCTTGACTCCAAGTATGAACATTAAAAATATGTCTTGCACACCGACCACCATGCTCACACATACGCTCCACAAATTCACAGGGTTATGACATACCTCCCTCTTGAAAAATGGCAAGCGTCCTTGGTTGTATCTTGGTGGTGATACAGCAAGACATCCAAAGCAGAACCACACTGATAACAAAGGCTACCTAATACAGTAAGATATCAGCGATGTGATCCAAACGAGAGTGAAAAGTACAATATGGCAAGATCAACGTCCTAATCTCTCTCAGCCATACATATGTAGCAACATTCACTAACAAGCCAATGGTGTAGTAATAGCGCAAGTTGTATACCATTGTGAACCATACATAACCACAACATCCAATGTGACTGGTACACATATATCATAGAAGTCCCATAAGCAGATGTACTGTCAGCAGCAGCAGCAGCAGGCAGGCTGTCATTACCTTCGGGTGAGAAAAAGCTACACCAAGCGACCTCTAGATGACATCTGAGCCTATCTGTATCAAGGGAGTGGAGTGCTATCCCCCTCTTGAGCATGTAAGCCCAGCGGGGCATGCAGTGGACAGACTCAACCACGTGTCCAAGAGATAAAAATATAAAGAGAGGGGGGGAGAGAGAAAAGGGAATGGGGATCTTGCACAATACACCACATTGAGCGGGGACAGGCCCCGCCCCCTTTCAGGAATTTATTCAGGAACAATCCACGGGCATGCTGGTAATCAATGAATATAAAACAAATAAATATGCCGATGTAGGATATCCAAGTTGATGTCGATGTCGACATACAAGATCTCTGATGTCCAAGCGCACCACGAGGATGACCCACAAGTATCTCTCACCGGGCTAGTACCAAATCCAAATATCCAAATCTAAATCCAATGAATCCAAGTCGAAGTCAAAGTCCAAGTCCAAGTTCCATAACCAAGTTCCATGTTCATGTCCAAGCTTCATGCCCAACCTATATGTCCAAGTTCCATGTTTATGTCCAAGCTTCATGTTCCATGTCCAAGCTCTATGCCCAAGTTCTCCATGTCCAAGCTATATATCCAAGTCCAAGAAACACTCGCTCATCCCATGAGTAATCTCCACAACTCCTATAGCCTTGTCCATGAAGAAAACCATGAAAAAGCTCTTTCTCGCAAGAAAACTGATATAAAGCCTATTTTAATGGTTTTTGGGTGATAAAAACATCCAAAAAATAGTTTTTAGGGTTTTTAGAGCAATTTTAGGGTTTTTGAAATTTCTGTCCGTACATGATCGTACAGCTCCGTACATGTCCGTACATGCGTCCGTATTGCCCCCATACATATGCCCATACAAGTCTGGGCTGACCGTACATCTGAAAAGCATGTTGGAGAAGGTGTTGATGGCAAAGAAGGAGCTCTTCATGATCATAATGATGTCCACACATACTCCATGATCTCCTTCAATCTTCAATGATCTTGTTCATGGTACTACAAGAGAAGTCCAATCCTTTTCATACTTGTTGTAAGAGACCCTGATTTTTGCCAAAAAGCCTTCATGCTTTTGCTTTGCCTTTTAAGCTTTGCTTTTCTCTTTTTACTTTTATTAATAAAATATTACCCAACTTTTGGTGCTTTGCTTTTTTGGCTTTAGGGCCTTGCTTTTTGGCCTTAGAGCTACTTTTTGAGAAAGCATCTTTTAGCTTTTTGGTCCGGCTCAGTCTCCTCTTTCCAACAATGGTGCCCTTGGCTCATGGTCAACCTTGTTTGACTTTTTGCTTTTTCCTTGCTTTTTGACCAAGAATGGTGCTTTTTCTTAATTAACCCTTATGGACCCTGTCCCCATGTCTTCTTCCACCTGTCTGGTGTCTAGGCATGGATTTCATCATGTGAAATAGAGCTATGAGGGCCAAATAGTTATAGAGCGTCAGGCAATGCTCCAGACGTATGCTCTACTGAACCTGAATGAGCCATAGCAAGAGTCAGCTCTAACTCAAAGGCATCAAGAAAAAGTTGCAATACTTGAGGTGAATCTGCTAAGTCACCACCCTCCATCCACTTTGCATCCAGCGGTGAATAGTTCTTGAACTTCACAAGATAGCGACGGGAAACTTTACCTCGTACCTTTCTTTCCTTATGTGCCAATATCTACTTGGGGAATAAGAACCTCATCAATTTCCTCTACTTCTGGCTGAGCCTCATCTAATACATCCTCAGGCACATCCCCACAGAAATTTCTAAGAAGACTCACATGAAATGCATTGTGAATCCTATAATGATCTGGTAGCTTCAAACGATAGGCTACCTCATCAATCTTTTCCAATACCTGAAAAGGTCCATAGTAGCGCATGCTCAACATAGGGGATAAGTGCTCTTTATCCTTCATCTTCTTGAGCTTGGTTTTTTCAAAACACAAAATAACCTAGTCACCCAATGTGTAACATGCAGCAAAAGTATTCGTATTGGAGGATCCTGTCACACAAATGCTCACACCGTCTTCTGTATCTTGAGTTTCGTGAGTTTAGCAATCCACTTTTAAGACTTCAAACTTTAAAGAAAGAATGAGAGAGAGAGATGAGAACTATACACTGTATGGGGTCCCGAATTACCCACTAAAGGGCCCCCTATCTCGTTACTGAGATAGTATTTGCTTTATTATCTTTAAAGAGACTGACAGTGTGATTGACGATAAGCCAAACACAATACCTCTAAAGACCAAGTGTTGGGCTGAACTATACACTACTGTAGAAGCACAAAAGATGTCCAATCTCTAGCCTACGCACTCTTTTTCCCAATGGAATGAGAAGGGGATGCAAAGGTGAGGCTAAGAGAGGGGCTATTTGGGATTGTTCTAGACTGAATATGAATGCTGTAAATGCTTATGAATGCTACGTTTTACCTTCACTAAAACCGGCCTCTGGTAGAAACCAAAGTGTGGTAGACTAGCAGTCACCCAATCCAATTGTAGTCTAGCTAATAAACAAATAAACAGGAGCTAGAGTGCTCCTATTAATAAACAAATAAACAGGAGCTAGAGTGCTCCAAAACAAGAAAGAGAACGACACCTGTTGGCTCCAAAGCTTGGCGTGCCTTTCGGTATTTCTTTATTCACTTTCAATGGAAAAGATTTAGATGATTACAACATGGCCATTCATGGCTCGTATGTCTGTAAGTCCAATCTGCCAATCCTCAGGACCTCTTAGCATAGAGGTTACACAGCCTTGTGTCCCAAGAACACCACACTGTTATCTCCTCTAATCTACTAAGTCTGTACATCCATGAGGCCTTACATATGCATCTGGCTGAACCATGCACATAGCCATAAACGCAGCCATGAAAACACTCCACAAACGCATCCAAATCAGCCCACAATCTTGTCATGTTTCCACCCTTTGAACTGCCAAATCCTTCCTCTCACAAGGGGCTAGAGAGAACCACTCTAGAGCTGTCTTGAGCCAGTGAAAAGAGAGACTCCAGAAGACATCACTTGCAGTCCCACATGCTCACAAAGAGAGAGAAACTTACAGTCTTTATGTCTTTTTCCACAAGAGAGAAAAGACACGAGGAAAAGCCCCATTCTATCCTACCCTCTTGTCTTGCAGCTACTCGCAGTCCAGTACCTTATTCGACGTGATAGAGAGAGAGAGAATGCTTGTGGGTGAACCTGCTGTCCAGCCTTGCACTCCCTCCTTCAGTCCACGTTTCGCTGTCAGCTCTACCTATATGGACAGCAGTGCAGCCAGCCAGCCTCTTGCCAAAAACATAGGAGAAGGAGAGAGATTTAATAGGCGCCTATGTGCACTGTTGTGCAGCAGCCACACAGCCCTCCAAAAGCCAAAGAGAAAGTGACAGGTTCAGTCTCCTGACCAATGGGGATTGATAAATTCATATATGGGAAAAAGTTATTCCACAAAAAAAGAGCTCTCTCCTATGGTTGACCCTTCATCTAGCCTTATGAATTGGCCAAAGAGAAAAAACAAAATGGCATTGGAAACGGTCTCTCAAGTCGTCGTAAACGTCATATAGAGGACATCTTTCATTTTTTCATAACTTTTCTCAAAAATAAGGTAGTATGGGATCTCATGCATGCATTAATTAAGCCTATTCATGATATTCCAATGCATTAGAAATAAGGTTCATGGAATGACCTTTACGATGTGGAATGCATCAAGATTCAAAGCGCTCTGGCTATTTAGATTGCTAGGAACAACTCAAAATAAGGATATTAATTCAGTCTTCTCTTTGGGTTGAGATGATTCGACTCCAATCTTAGGAAGAATCAAAAGCCCATAAGTTCAAGATGAAAATGAAAAAGTCACTCTTTAGTCTTTTTGCAACATGCGAGTCTCTATCATGCTACTCAAGTTGCTATTGCTATAGAAAAACAGTTTTAGTCTTAATGCTTCAAATAAAATAATTGATCGAACGTCGGCAGACAAGGCTCTAGTACTTGTTATCAAATTAACTCAAGCGGAAGGCTATCTAGAATACATCATGGGTATGTGAAGTTTTTTAGCATAGCCTTGTCTTATGTCACACGAGTGAAGCATTGGGGTAAGACTTGAATATAGATTAACGCTAAGCACATGAGAGGCCCCGTAGAGGGTAACACTATTGGAGAGATGCTGCAGCCAAGCACAGAAATCCACACACACTCAAAGAAGCACAAGTGTGAGAGTACAAGGAGAGGCACACAAAGCAATGTTATGGATTATGTGGAAAAGTACAATATATGTGAATCCCATAAGTGAAATAAGGGTCGATTACATGTACAAGAGCTCGGGGGAAAAAACCTTTCCTAAAGAGAGTAAAAAGTGCCATGGCAGGTCCTAGTGTTCACACATCACTCCCCATATGATATAGATGTCAACAAACCCCCCTGGAGTGATGATGTGAACATGTATAGGGATGGCTGATCAATCCCTGAAAGGCAATAAGCCCAAATCTTTTTGGACAGCTTTGAACTTTTCATGAGGAAGAGCCTTAGTGAACAAAACTACCATGTTATTTGTAGGAACATAAACCGAGTGTCGATCTCCCTTGCAGAGAGTCTCTCACTGACATAATGATAATGCACCTCAATGTGCTAAGTACAAGCATGAAACATTGGGTTCCTCATTATTACCAATGCGCTTTGAGTGTCAATGAAAATGGTAGTGGAGGACAACTAACACCCAACAGGCATAAGGCGTCTAAGTTGGACAGACTCAAGTGTAGCTGTAAAAGCTGTCCGGTACTCAGCTCCATAGTGGGAAGTGGCCACTATTGGCTACTTCTTGCTAAGGCATGATATACATGAATCACCAAGATGAAAGCAAAAGCGGCTAGTGGACACTCGCATGTTGTAATATCCAGCCCAATTTGAATCTGTAAAGGCATGCAACTGTGAACCCCCCCCCACACACACACACCCTCGGGATAGAACAATCCGAGGTACTAAGTGCCCTCCTATAACCTTGACTGCCTGCTAATGCATGGAGCGTGGGATATGCATAAACCTCCTCAATTGAGAACCCCAAAGTGAATGTATGGCCTCATATTGCATAAATAAATCAAGCAACCAACAGCTTATTGATATAATGTCTAATCAAAAGACTCCTCAGAATCTTGCATGCTAAGCTTGGCACCTATCTCAACTGGTATAGACGCAGGCTTACAATCCTCAAGATTTCACCTTTTAAGTAGTCTCTATATGTACTCTGATTGCATCATGACTATGCCATCATCATGCTATAAGAGCTGAATGCCCGAGTAAAAATGCAAGTGGCCCAAATGACATCTCAAATGATGAATGTAATTTAGCTTTGAAAGCTGAAATTTGTTCCTCATCAAGGCCTTTGAGCAAAATGTTATCAACGTACAAAGACAATGACCAAGAAACTATCTTGAGTCCTCTAGACAGAGGGTACTCTCAGTAGGACTACTGTAGAAACCATGTGCAACCAAGTATGCATGAATCTTTTCATACCAAGCCCTAGAGCGTGCTTAAGGCCATACAAGGCTTTCTTTAGCATGCACATTCCTTTCCTGCTCCTATTGTATGAAACCATGAGGGTAAGATACATATGTTAGTAGTCATCTCCTGTTTGTACACTACACCAGGGCCTCTGTTGTGGGTGTGCCTGCCCGTTTTTAGTGTTTCCCCATTTTTCCTCACTCTCCATGTATTTTTTCATTTTTTCTTGAGGTCTGGAGGGCTATCGACTGACTTCTATTTCTAGCTAACTGTAAATGTGCTACTTGACCTGGTCAGGTGTCCTGGTCGATTACAAGCACCTGGCCAACTGGCTCTTTTGTTGGTCGTGAGCATTTGCTGCTGTGCCAGCCTGTTTTAGACTGGCCGACCAGCAGCCTGGGGCCATATAAAATTGTCCCTTGCCCCCCACACTTCCTAGTTGTGTATTCTGAGATTTTCTTGAGTGTATATAGCAGAGTTACACAGCTTCTCTCTCTCTCTCTTTCATCTACGTTTTGCTCTCTACAGCAGTTGTCTTCATTTTCGCTATGCATTCTGACATGGTATCAGAGCCCCAAGTGGCTTGAAGCTTGGAGTTACACAGCTTCTCTCTCTCTCTCTCTCTCTCTCTCTCTCTCTCTCTCTCTCTCTCTCTCTCATCTACATTTTTCTCTCTACAGTAGTTGTCTTCATTTTCGCTATGCATTCTGACATGGTATCAGAGCCCGAGGTAGCTTGAAGCTTGGAGATAGTAGGACATCGAGGGTTTGCTGATTTGAGGTGCTGATTGGAGATTGTTTGGGCTGTACAAGACTTGGAGATTGGATAGAAGGTGGCCATCACCGTTGAACAACCACACCTTGCATATTATTTATAGCCTCTTCTTCTTTTTTGCCGTCTACCCTCCCTTCACAAGACCTTGTGAACCCTTGAGATGGCTGAGAAGCACGTGAAGATCCCAACACTGAGGGACTAGCCAAGATCAATGGGGGACAGCCTTGTGAGTATACACCTTGTGTGTTATTTTGACGGTGTCGTGTATGTGAGATGGTTGTGTGAGTAAAAGCTTTTGTGTCGGAAGAAGCTTGTATGAAGTCTTGACTGGGAATTCAAGATGAATGATACCGGTGATGTATCTGGCTATGGTTGTGTGTTGGTATCTTGTGTGTGTTGACTTGCAGGAGAAGGCGTGATTGACGTGTTTGGTGGTGTAGTCCACGGGTTTACACTCTCACAGCGCACTTTGTGCCAGCCTTTGATTACCTTGTCATGCACACAGTGGAAGTGTATGTGTTTGCTAGGTGTTTACTTTGACTATGGTGCCCCTGTTTTGGCTATCTTTGTGGTGTGGGTGGTGTGGTGAATTGTGTGAGAAGCGTTCCAGCCAGTGTGCTGGTGGTGCCCCCCCAGGCTCGTGGTGTTTTCCAAGGCTGTTGGATGGACATCTATAGATGCAGGTGATTCCGTGTCCGGAATTTTCGACAGCTTTCTGGTGCCCCACACTGAGGAGAGCTCAGTATTTTTCTTTGCCTAGAAGGGTGTATGCTCTCATAGGAAAGAGACTCGTACCGTTTCTTTTGGCAGGGATTGTTACAGGTTTTCATGATGTGGTCTTCAGGAGCAGCAGCCCACATGTGAGTGGGTGGCGTCCCAGCTGAGCCAGGCACGTCAGGAGATTCGAGAGGCAGAGGAGAAGAGACACGAGTTTTACTATCATCGCCAGGCCTCTCAGTGGACTCAGCTTGGTGATAGAGTGACCGGGGAGTTTTTTGAGATCACCGAATCCCGCCATGCTTGAGCAGGAGTACGCCAGCTTAGGAGGTAGGACGGATCGTTAGCCCACTGAGCCCGAGGAGATTAGAGCTATTGCCATTGAGTTCTACAGAGACCTACTTTCAGCAGAGCCACGGAGGCACGTGATGCTTGCAGACAGACTGTGTGGACCCATGTGCAGAGGAGGGTCACAAATCGTATGTGCACAGCTTTGGGTGCGCCCCTTTCAGAGGATGAGCTTGTTGAGGCTTTGAGGGCCCTGCCGCCGCGTCATAGTTGCCCTGGGGAGGATAGTTTGATGCCTGCCTTTTTTATGCGCTATTGGGACCTTTTCGGGCCAGGCCTTCACAGGGGTTTTCAGCATGTTATTGTATGGGTTCTAACAAGAATAAGTTCTTTGGCTCTTTGATTCTTGAGAGAGCTGTGTATACCAATCCATGGCCACTGATTTTTTTTGGACTAAATGCCAAGCTTTCCATCATGAGCCCTTGAGACCTATGTATCGTTCTTGCTGATGCAGATTGTATTGGGAATTGCTTTCTTGCTATTGTATTCAAAACATTTTTACCTATCTGGAATTATTTTGCAACCATATGCAAATGGTGTCCATGTACAGGGTATTGCATGTGTGTATAAGTGATTTGACTCGTATCTTGTTTTTTTTCCTATTTGTTGAAAGGAGAACTTGTGATCCAAACAAGTGGGGGTGAAGCTTGGAAGTTTGAGCTCATGAACTTTTCCCCCGCACCATTCACAAACCCGTCTACAATGTCATGGTTTCCGACACATAGCTCAATGGTCATATTTGGCTTCAATTGGAGCACTTGGTGGAGGCCAGCAGGTCGCTTGAGGCTCGTGGTATTTGTACTTTTTTGCTGCATGTTTGGTGTCATATATTGATTGGCCAGAAGGAGATGAGGCTTTCCTAAATTTTGATGGTAGACTTTCTCATTATGCTTATTTTTTTCATCATTGGTGTAGAAGAGGTGGCCTATCATTTTGTGGAGGAGGTACTCTATAAAATGCAACATTTAGGTAATGCAAGTCCATGTCTATA
The DNA here is from genome assembly GCF_041138505.1 of Cibotium barometz. Lineage (NCBI taxonomy): Eukaryota > Viridiplantae > Streptophyta > Polypodiopsida > Cyatheales > Cibotiaceae > Cibotium > Cibotium barometz. The sequence continues at coordinate 11,935,792 of NC_141106.1, read as the reverse complement.
TGAGTGCCTGTTCTTATTCTGTTGAGAATGTTTATGAAGGTTGGATCGCGTGTCTCATAGTGGTTTTTAGCTCGTAGCACCTTGGAGTTGTTTGCCAATATGTGGTTGTGATTGCTTCTAGCAATTGTGATTGTGGCTTGAAGACGAACAAGACTTGCTTGGAAAAGATCACCACACATAATGACATCAACACCACCAAATGGTTTATCATGCACGTGCTTGATACAACGTAATCGACTATTAGTAAGACTGAGAGTTCTGGATCCAATGAGGGAAATCTCATCAAATAAAACTAGATTGAGATTCTTGTAATGTGTGGATAAGATATCTAGCTTCTCTATGGATAGACTTGTAGATTGAGATTCTTGTAATGTGTGGATAAGATATCTAGCTTCTCTATGGATAGACTTGTAGGTGTATTTGTGAGTAATGGTAAGTGCAATGTTGAATGGATTGTTGTTCCACCTATGTTGAATGTAGCCTTTCCTGTGTAGGCCATAAACAGGGCTATCTGGAGACTCAGCATTGTCCTAAATGGACTTACTGTAAGACCTTGTACAATGAGCAATAGTGTGAATGTCTTTCCTGTGCATGCTCCAACAGTCTCAAGAAAGATTGACGAATTTTGTTGGTTGTAGCCTCTTTCGGAGCATGACATCATTGAAGATTAGTCGTTGCTCATCATTTAGCTTTTGGAGCTATTCATAAAATGCTACATTGGGCATGAAGATGTAGGTTTTTGGGGCTCTAAGGTCAATTGTTTTTTTCTTGGGTGGGTTCGAAATATCAAGTGCAATGTCATAGTGCTCTCTTTCATTTTCTATGCCATGATTCTTAGAATTTGAGCTCGATGTTTTTGAGCAAAACCTACTGAATTCATTCTCATATTCTATTGTTGATGGTGGCTTGTTATACTTTTGCATGTTGTTGAGAATAATGTCAACATTTGAGCTATAGACATTATGCCAAGATCCATAACTGTCCAAGCTTGAGAACTCATTATTTTGGAATGGCAGAAAAAGCAAGCATTGTTCTCTATAGTGATTCTCAGGGTCTCTTTCCTTGTTGTAGTTTACGTAGCGCAGTATCCTTGTTTCTTTCGTATTTTGTGTGTTCTTCCGGTTGTGTCAAAGAGTGCTAGGAAATTTGCAAGGCATATGTTGGAGAGATGTGCAAGTCGTTTAGTGTACTTTTGAATTGAGTCAGGGAAAAATATTTCAATACTATTCCCAGGCAAGCATTCTAGGGATTGTCATTGCTTAAGCAACAATGTACGTTCCTTTGTTGGGGCCATGTTAACAAAGACACATTGCCTAGAAGAAGTGCTCAGAGGTAGTGACAAGGTCACATAGATAGCTTGTTGTGAGCTCAGTTGCCTGCGAGTTTAAGATCGCAGTGCCAATTTTGCGAAGTTGCAATAGGGCTAGCATTGTTCTCAACACACCATTGGAATTATTGCTTGATGGTTCTAGTCAACGTGTTGTCTACTTTTTTCGTATATGAAGTGCAATAGCTTGTCGCACCATGCACATTGAGAACAAATTGAATGTTAGTGTTGGTGAACCATAGTTCAGATAGATTCTTGTTGAAATTATTTGTGTTTATATCTTGTGGTCTTCGCTATAAAAAATTTGTCAGCTTGCTTATTGTACTACGAATGTAGAGAAGATATTCTGCTTGAGTTATTTGTAACTGTTGCAATCAATTTGTGAATGAATCTTGGTAGGGTGTTGCATTCTTTAACGCTAGTTTAAGCCTTTGTCTTATTGTTTTTGGTAATTGTGAATTGTTTGAAGTTGTTGGGAGCGATCGTAGCAAGATTGTTGATCCCATAAGAATCCTAGGGATGACAAATCTACATGTCTTTCTAGTTTTTGTGCATGTTTTTGTATGGCGAGATGAGTTTGTGCCTCTTTATTTGCAATAGAGCTTAAGTTATGCAATGAAGAGGGATACATCCCAAAGAAAATGTTAGATATCGCATTTGCAATCTTTTCAATGTTGGCGATGATCAAATGTAAAAGCAAGTCTTCCTCCCTTGACCATAGAATTCATTTTTGTTTATCTTTATTTTCTTTCACTCCAACAAAGCTATAAATTTTATCATGGGATTGAACAAGTATTAAGTGGTGCATTTCCGTTGCCTTCGTTTTTTTTTTTGCCCAGATTAATCAACTTTGGCTCACTATGTATAGAAAAGTATAAGGCTATATGTGCAAGCTTTACTTTAAGGTTACACGCAAAGACTTCCAAGACACTTATTACTAGAGCCAAATAATTTGTCATTGTGTGCACAAGTGAGACAGTAAAAATGGATAAATTTCCATTGTTTTGCAATGCAACAAAGAAGAGAGGGTTGAAAAAATAGTCAAATCTTTCTCCACATAAGCTTGAGATAACCATTGGACCACAAGGATTTTGAACTCTTCAAGACACAATCTTGATTGCACCATAAAGTGAAGTGCATTGAAAAGACACGCATTCAATGGAAGCTTTGAAAAAGAGACGCATTCAATGGAAGCATTGAAAAAGTGAAAATCAATAGATATATGTTGCAAAAAATTCAAGTATATTTCACAATCATCCATTTGGGAAGTACAAAAAGTAAAGAGTTGATTATGCCATTACGATAGTACAATGGTGATCGATAGCTATGGAACAAAAAGATTGTATTTCAAGGTATCTAGGATGTAGGAGGAGTTGGGCTGAAACCAATAACACAACCTTGATTGTCAACCAAAAATGAACCCACTCGAGTAATTTCAGACAGTAACACCCTAGTTAGAATAGCATTTTTTTTGGTAAAGATTCATAAGAGAATCTTCAAGCCTAAGCACTTTATCAACACTCTCACCAATCAAGGTCACATCAGTAGCTAGTCCACTAGGTACAACAATTCGAGCTTGAAGAGAAGCCACTTCAGAAATATCCACATCTTTGCTGCATTCGAAGCAGTGGCCACCATCCAAAAGCATGTTTATCTTTGTTTGCTTGCGGATTGCTCACTTTTTTAAAATGAAAACTCCATTGAAGTTTGTTATCTCCAAAGTTCCAAAAACCTGATGAAAACACCAAGTACCATATATAAACATAGAATTTTCATTCCATGTATTTAAGCACTCACTTTTACCTCTTTGCCATATCCCATCTTGGATATTTAAACATGAAAGGCAGCCTCAAGCTTGCGCTTGCGTTTATCTTTGAAAATAGGTGTCAATAATGTGATGTCCACCAAGATAGAGAGAGTGTTAGGCAGCTCCTTCCAAATGCCAATGTTTCGAGTGACAAACATGACAATTTCACCTCTTTGAAACAAGTCAACCATTTGATGGTAAACATTTTTCCTTTAGTTCACGAAGGTAAGCTGCAATGCAAGCTTCTGGTGAGGCACTTACAAAAAAACTACATAGAAATTAAGCATTGAAGAGACTTATAGTTGCCAAATCCATTGAGGTTGGACCATCTACAGTGGTCAATCGCTCGAAGTTACCAACACCTCTACTCTTTTTAACTTTGTCAATTTGAATGACAACAAAGCCAATGGTAGCTTTCAAGGTAGGATCACTTTGGGCTTTAACAAAATAGTTATGAATACTAAAGATACTTCAAAGGGCTTAGCCTTGATTTTAAAAGTAGTAGTGTCAGCACACAAAGAAAAAGTAGCACTCCCCCCATCATTGGCATTTTTAGGAACAATAGTTGCACCTTTTATGCGCATACATGCATTTTCTTCTATTTTGTCTACAAATTTATAAATAAACCCTTTGCTAATCCCTAAGGTTATAGTGCTAAAGACCTCCCTATCAGCTAGATCAGCTAGCAATGTTACATGTGATAGAGAGGGAGAGAGAGAAGGGGAGGGGAGGGGGGGAGATAAAGAAAGAGAGAAGGGTAGAGAAGGGGAGGGGAGGGAGATAAAGAAAGAGAGAAGGGTAGAGAAGGGGAGGGGAGGGGGGGAGATAAAGAAAGAGAGAAGGGTAGAGAAGGGAATGAGAGGGACGGATGGAGGAAGGGAGGAAGGGTGGGAGGAAGGGAGGGAGGGTGATAGAGATTCAAACTTACATCCCTATCACCTATATTTCTTACACGTGGAAAGCAAAATGGGATAGTTTATACACTAGAAGAGTTTTGCTAGGTGTGTTGTGGCACAACAAACCTAGATGAGCTAGAAAAGAATCTAGCAAATAAAAAGGTATGATAAAGTGCCCCACACTTGCTTCGCTCTTGCTTCACTCTTGCTTTGATATTTGTTATAAAAACACTATTACATTTTTCCTCACAAGCTTTTATGATGTGTTATTGTGTATGCTTATTGTATAAATATTGTAATGCTTACGATTATTGCATAAAATAATCATTACAAGTTATATTCTTATGCATAAGCATTACAATTCTTGTGCATAGGAATAAGCATTATAGTGCTTATGCTTATGCACATAAGAATAAGCAATGTAATGTTTTTACAATAAGAATTCCAATGATTTTGTAATAAGCATAAACATTGTATGCTTATGCATAAGCGTAAGCATTGTATGATTGTGCTTATGCATAAGTGTAATCATTATTTTCTTATACTAATGCTTATGCATAAGTGTAAGCATTGTTTGCTTATACTTATGCCTATGCATAAACATTGCAATGCTTACATTTAATCATTGGAATGTATATGCATGTGTATGCATTGGTTGCTCATACTTATGCCTATGCATAAGCATTGTAATGCTTACATTTAATCATTTGAATGTGTATGCATAATCATTACAATGTGTATGCATAATCATTTGAATGTGTATGCATAATCATTGCAATGTGTATGCATAATCATTGCAATGTTTATGCATAATCATAGCAATGCTTATTCTTATATCATTGAAGCAAGCTTTTGCATCTCATAAGATCTTAAGAATCACATGAGATCTTGTGTGCTTATGTAAGCATAAGGACTTAGGCATTTTGTGTATTATCCGTTGTCTATTTTATAGGTTATCCATCTACCTCATTATGGTGGTGACCTCTATGGCCCTATGATGGCAGGGCCTATTAATAAGAACTTAAGAGCTTATGTAAAATCATTTTAATGCTTATTCTTATGTCATTAAAGCACAAGAGCTTATGCATCACATAATATCTTAAATTCACATAAGATCTTATGCATGGTGTGCTTATGTAAGCATGAGATCTTATGTGCTTATGTAAGCATAAAATCTTATACATTATGTGTATTTTCCCTTGTCTATTTATATGTCCTCCATCTATCTCATTATGGTGGTGACAGCTATAGCCTTATGTGGCCTATTCATAGTAGAAACTATACATAGAGCTTATATGTCCTCCATCTATCTCATTACGGTGGTGACATCTATAGCCCTATGTGGCCTATTCATAGAGCTTATAGTAGAACCTATACATAGAGCTTATGCACATGAGTTCTATGCTCCTCAGGCTTAGGTATAAGGTCTTAATGCAACATAAGCCTTATGGATAGGGATTATGAGGCCTATGTAGAGGGCTTATATTGCCTATACATAGGGCTTATTCACAAAAATTATAAGGAATAAGCCCTATAATACATTAATGCATATGCATTTGGGTCACAAATTAATGAAGGATTATAAGGGCACCTAATAGTGCATTAAGCACTATTCAATACTAATAATTATTTGATCTTTGGGTAGTATAGGTACTTGATTATTAAAGGTGCTCTTATCTCTAGTTTTGTTACTCTTCGGGTGATCTTATCTCCTTGAATCGCACAAGATAAGCTCTCTATATTTGCTCATGCTATACCTTTCTTTATTTATTATTATGTAGTGGCATATATGGTGGTTACAAAGCTCATCTTATACATGCATAAAAATTTATCCATACTCATAAAGCTTATGCATATTTACAAGAGCTTGCTACCACATGCATAAGCCTTATGGTATTTCTTTTCTATACTCACTTTTTATGTTTTTTAAAAGTGAATGTAGGTGCATGCTCTTCTTACTCCCCATTGAGAGAGGAAAGATCTTATCTTACTACCCAAGAGGTAAGATATATATATATATATATATCTCCTTCATGCTTTTAATGTTCAAATGGTACCCTCATATGCCTTAGTATTTCATTTTGATTCATAGCAAGCGCATAAATCCATATGTCTAAGATCTTTGTGCATATGCATAAGAGCTTTATGCATTAAGTCTTATGGCTATGTGTCGGGCCTTTTGGCCACTCAATGGGACTCTTGTCTCATGCCTCGGGGAGCCTAAACTCCAACCCAATCCCAATATGCCATGGGAAACATGCGATGCATTAGTGAGGCAACTCTCACTTACTTCTATCTCATTTGCTTGAATTGGGGACTTCTCGTGTGGTAGCTACGTCAATGGAAGCACGCCAAAGTAGCTCAACATAGCCATCACCACCATGCCTCAAGTGTAGCCACTTCTCTCTCTCATGTTAAATTTGCAGCAATGTGATGAGCTATGGTGGATCAAATGCAAGAATCAACATAATTAGCATGTGATTAAGATGCGATTAGTGAATAATTAATCTAATATGATAATGTAGCCATGGGTACTCAAAAACCAACAATTTCTCATTAGGCCAATGCCTCAGTTTATAGGTTGTATATCCACAAGATGCCAAGCATCTAATCCCACTAATTTCTCCTTGTGCCACCTCCCCTACATCTAGGAGCACCTTTTCCTAGAATCTTTCCACACCCCTGTATTCACTCATGCTACCCTTGATTCTCTTATCAGTAGATACCTCTCACCTTTTCACTGCTACCCACTCGATTACAGACTCCCTTTTACAGTCTCTTGCTAAGGGCTTGTTCCCGCACACACCCATTCACTTGCATATTTCAACACCTCCCCTCAAGTGGATAATTCTAGCACACCTAGACCCTGTACCAAGTTTTCCTCTTACTTGGTAGCCCGCGACCAGTGCCTCAAGTCCTTAACTCATAGTCCTTGACACACTCTCTCTATGTGTCTAAGGCTATTACAAGTGCCCGTGACCTTGACTAAAGTGCTCAGAGGTGGTTTTACTCTATTGGGGCAGATTACATTGGGTTGTGGGGTTTCTTTCTCTTTCTCTCTCAAAAAAGATGTCCTAACTCCTCTATCTTAAGAGTCTCCATGAAGTTTGCTGATGTCGATTCTTTTTCATTTGGTTTGCTGTAGCAATCTCAAGCCATGTGTCCTAGCTTCCCACAATTATGGCAAGTGAAGGTCCTTCCTCCTCCCCTACCTCTTCCTTGTCCTCATCCTCGTGAGAATCCTCCTTCGGTGGTGTAGAATGCTCTCTCTTCTCCAGTTGTTGGGTCCAACCCTTTCTTCTCTTTGACTTGGTTCTCTTGCTCTAGTAGATCTCCTTCTATCTCATGCAGCTTCCTCGTGAGAATCCTCCTTCTCGGTGGTGTAGAATGCTCTCTCTTCTCCAGTTGTTGGGTCCAACCCTTTCTTCTCTTTGACTTGGTTCTCTTGCTCTAGTAGATCTCCTTCTATCTCCTTCTATCTCATGCAGCTTCAATTTTGGTACATTCTTTAAGGTTGCCACAATGTTTTCATATTCTTCCTTGTCTACACTCTTCAGAAGCACTACTAGTGCCTCATCATCCTCTACCTTATTCCCAATGGCTGCCAGTTGTTGCTTAATGCTTTTGTATTTGTTCATATGTAAGGTCCCTCCCAAGCCATGTATGTATGTGTCTCTTTTAATATAGATTTCAAGAAGGAAAGAGAGTGCACTTAGATAAGAGTGAGACAATAAGGCTAGAAACATTAGGAAAGTGTTAGAATAAAAATATTAGCTCCAAAAATCCTAAAAGAAATAAGAAGAGAAGAATAGTTATATTAAGAGATAAGTATCTCCAAAAATAGAAATTCGAATTTAGGTGATAAGAGGTCATATTTAGAGTACTTTTACATATTTAGAGTCCATGCATACTAAGCTGAGTGCAATGAGTCCTAATGCTTTCTCATTCCTGTTCTTCCACTCATTCTCCCCATGCTCCTTTGGACATTCATCTCTTCCCTTAACTAGCCCCCATAGATTTTTCCTCATGAGCAAATACATGGTCTTTGTTTGCAATGTATGGAACTGCTCCTCATTAAATTTAGCTATTTCTTGTGCATTGCTCATGAGATGATGTGAAGGGGTTCCTACCTCTTGATCCAATTCAAGATTCAAGGGTAGTGTCTACCCTTTGACAACTCAAATCTGATGTTTAATGATGATTACAACAAGTTTATCAGCACATGAATTCACCAATAATTTACATAGGGCCAACTAATTTGTACTGAATGGTTGGAATATTAAACCATCCCCAAATTGCAATCTGAAGTGATAGAGATCTGTATCAGATACCCAATGGTAACTTTGAACCCTTAATTATACCAAAAAGTAGTGATTAGTGCTAATTAATCAAATTAGTGAAATAATCTCCTGTTTTGCATGCAAAAAATAGTGTGTGCAGGGAGGCCAGATGTGGTGCCTTAGAGTTCAAATGAGCTCAGATCCTTTAAAGAGCATTAATAGCAGTTATTCTAGTAGAGGATCAAGCCAAGAAACAAAAGATTTGACCAAAAATTGAATGCTTAATCTATGTTTTACCAAAGTCACTTGCAGATTTGATGCAGAGCTTGATTTCCCTTCTCCTTGACGATTGAGAACCCCTGGGGCTAAGAGGAATTAGACCAATTCCTTTTGCGTAAGTGTAGATTTGAGATCTTCTCTAGAAAAACGATGTCTGAAAAATCGTGATTTTTGGAAGCTCTGCGCAGCAGTTTGATGACTTGAAGTGATGGGCTAGAGCGTGGGGTTATGGCTAGGTGTGGCTAAAGGCTTTTGGCCTATTGTTAAGGCTGCATTGAGAGGGAATTCCTACACTAGCTGGGGGTGTAGAGAATGGTTGAAAAGAGGCAAAAAATAGGTTAACTCCTAATTATGATTAATAAGGTTATTAACAAGATATTTAGGCTCAGAAATTAGATGAATCCTAAGCTTGGCTCTGATACCATGTTAAATTTGCAGCAATATGATGAGCTATGGTGGATCAAATGCAAGAATCAATATAATTAGCATGTGATTAAGATGAGATTAGTGAAAAATTAATCTAATACCATAATGTAGACATGGATACTCAAAAACCACCAATTTCTAATTAGGCTAATGCCTCAATTTATAGGTTGTACATCCACAAGATGCTAAGCATCTAATCCCACTGATTTCTCCTTGATTTGTGCCACCTCCCCTACATCTGGGAGCATCTTTTCCTATAATCTTTCCACACCCCTATATTCACTCATGCTACCCTTGATTCTCTTATTAGTAGATACCGCTCACGTTTTCATTGCTACCCACTCAATTACAGACTCCCTTTTACAGTCTCTTGCTAAGGGCTTGTTCTTGCACCCAGTCACTTGCATATTTCAACATCTCACTCCCTCCCTCACACACACACACACACACACACACTCATACAAGCATTGAAGACAAGAGATAGGCAAGGTTTGAGAGAAGAATAGAGCACAATCTTCACTTGAGAGCATACAAAGGTACATACAAGAATGAGGATTTAGAAATACAAATTGACCTTTATACTTGGCTCATAGTGTTCACACTTGGCCGGTCAATGTTAAAAATGAGGTCCTAGTGCATCCAAGACTGCCTACACTAGTGCAAACACCTTGTCCTAGCTAGTAACTCTAACCTTATAATCCATGGCATGCCTTTCATATACAAGTAGTGATTACTTACATAACAAAAGTGTTTTTTTATTTTGTGAAATGAAGAGTGATAAGCTACCACCCCATCGAGACCAAAGCAATGGCCTAGTGACTCCTGCCAACAAAGATATCAAGAACCGCTAAGAGCCTCTGACGCGACGATGGTTTATTAGTGAAGTAAAGACACAAGGTTCAACCCTATAAGAAATCAAGGCATCGATCTTATGGTACCACTGCTAGTTTTCCAAAGACCTGCTAGGATTCCACTTGGCGATAGCTATCTTCTTGGTCCTATTTTTTGTCTTGTTTTTTTAAGTAAAAAATTTGTGCTTTAAAAAAAATGTAACAACCATCTTTTTCACTCACATTACCTATAGAGCTAGAATATAGCTAAAGATGGTTTAATAAATGTAAAATGGAGTACTTGGCATACTTTGTCTTTAGATACAGAATCGTAAGACTAGGACGATTTAAAAGAAAAGATGCTAGCATTAATATTCATCTTGGAAGCTACTATAAGAAATGTAAACTAGTCAAGTGCAATGCAATTATGCTCTTCAAGGGAATAATTAAAGTATAGAATTTCAAAAGAGAGATGTATGAAGAATCAGTTTCGAATACACCTATTTAATTTGAAGCTCATGAAGTCATTGCTTATCCTTTTGCTCTTGATCTTGGTGAAGGACTTTGTAGCGACTTGTTAAGAATGAATATTTTTATGTAGGTGTTTATTGTTTTGTAGAAGAATTTGTTGTTGCATCATGATAAACCTGAAAAAAAGTCCTCAAGGAAAACTCTGTGTATGTTGGTTAGCCAAGACTATGAAGTACAAGCATGTTTGTCATTGATTAGTGCTCTCTTCTCTTACTATAGTTTTGTTTTTTAACTTTTTTTTGTATTTTTATGATTATAAAGGAAATAAATAATGTTTAAGCTGTGTACAAAGTATTAATGTTATACATGTTGGGTCAATACCAGTTTTTATGGTATTAAATTTTCCAACAAGCTCCCTCTTGGTGAAATGTTAGGGAGTAAGGTGTTGTAGAGGGTTTTAAGGAAGATGTGTCTATCTCCTTGGGTCACCATCTCAAGTTTTTTCTTTACTCACTTTGGTGTAAGCCTAATGAAACCATCCTTTCCGAGAGCTTTCCAAATGCTATGTTGAGAATGCCTAGGTGATGGTACACATGTGAGTGCTTGAGAAGTGCTTACATCTAACTGAAGAGGTGGCAATGTGATTTCATAAGAGTGAATTTGGCTTAGGTACTTTTCATGATGTATTGGCATGTCTATTTCCTCTTGAGGGGGTGTGGCACTAAAGAGTCGGAATTCAGTAGAGCATGATTTGATGCTTTGACGGGTGAAGAAGCCTCTTAGCAAGGAGGTCTAGGGATTTTTGATGTTGGTTTGACTCCCCCCTTCCTGAGCTATGTTATACCCTCAAAATATTTTTAGGTAGCCAAGTTTGGAGAGGTGGGGATGTTGTAGACACATCCAAGTTTGGAGAGGATGGGGATGTTGTAGACAAGTTTGGAGAGGTGGGGATGTTTTAGACACATCCATAAGTGCCTTGTTCTTGTCTACTCTCAGTGAAGCAATTGCTATTGGTGGTGGAGTTGTTACAGTCTTTGTTTGAATAGGTTTTCTCTTCCAAGTGTGATTTGGACATTGGGGCACATTGGTCATGGTCATTGATGAAGAAACCTTGATGGGGTACGATGGTAGTTTTCTTTTGCTTAGGGACCCAAATCCAAGAATTTCCTTTATAAAAGCCTTGTGCTTTGTAAAATCTCATTTTGGATCCATTGAGGAGTAGTTTGTAGCCTTGACCTCCTCCATTTGTTCTTGTTGTTGTTTTTGTTGTTTCTCCTACTTCTTGTAAGTTTTGGTTTTGGTTAAGAGGAGTCAATGGTTGGACAAACTACTACTCAAACTTCTTGGGAAGTTCTCCCTAGTAGATTCATATGTGGACTCTACAACACGTTTTGGTTTTCATTTATGAGCTCTTTAATTCTTCTTTATTGGAGTAGTTGATGGAGAATTTGAGGTTGAAGAATATTCCATTGAAAATGGAATATTCTTCATTTATGAGCTCTTTAATTCTTCTTTATTGGAGTAGGTGATGGAGAATTTGAGGTTGAAGAATATTCCATTTAAAATGGTGTAGAGGGGTTTGAGAAACTACCTTTAAATCCATTTGATGACAAAGCTCCCTCCTTTTGATCATCCTTGAGAGCTGACAACTTCACTGAAGGTTGCATGAAGGCCAGAGTTTTGCTGTTAGGATGTTCTACCATATGCTCAATCTTTTTTGCATATTCACTTTTACCTTTTGCACTTGTCAACCAATGGTAACCAAGGGTGATTGGCCCTTTGAAGTTACCTTTAGGCAAGACTAGGAAGTCACTAATTAGGTTTGTGCTGATTATCACAATAGGTGTCAATTTTTAACAAACCAAGCACTTTTGTATTTTTTATCTTGCTACCCCTTACTCTAGCTTCATTTGGCTGAAGCTTGGGTTTTCCTTGTTGGCACCAAGTAGCAAAAGAGATTAAGTTGTCCATGGTTTCCTCATCAATCAGAGCACTAAATAGCACTTTCCCATAGGGACTAGCTAGTTCAATGCATTTTCTTTTTGCCTCTAGAGCTGCTGTAGAGCTGAAATTATAGGTGTTCAACACATGAAGTAGCAGCTTTTGGAATAATCTCACCCGTGTGATTAGAGTGCCAAGATGTGGCAACATTATAGTAGTTTTTCAAAGATGTGGTCATGGCCATGGTTTCACTAGGTAGAGGAACATACGGGTCACTAGCTAGGATTTCATCTGGGCTCTATTCATGCTTGTGTTATCTGGGCTCTATTCATGCTTATGTTAGTTGGTTCTTAGACCTTTTCTTACTTTTGTGGAGCAGTTGATGGATTTGTCAAAAACCCTAGGGATGTCATGCTAGATGCAATTCGTGAATTGGCTAATGGCTTGTCTCCTTGCTTAGAGGCCTTAGCAACTATAGGTGCATTTGTCTTTGAGAGCTCTGGAGATTTCTTGGCATGAGTAACAATGTTTTGCTCTTTTCTCATTTCTGCTATATGGAGTGATCTAGTCTCATCATCATCAAATGAAGACTCGGTTCGATTCCAAACATAAGTGCTTACCAAACCAAAGGATGGCATTTCTTAGTGACAACATTCCTAAGTATGTTTGTTGCTATGCTATACTCCTAATAGTTTCCCTTTAGAATTCCTTCCGTCCATGTGCTCAAGAGTCTTTGAGAGGTTTGCTTAGGGTTCATTTCTATGGTATCAATGGTCTCTTTTTGAATACTTGAGGTAGGTGATTGAGGAGACTTTGTGCTATTTTTAGGGGAATTTGTGGTTATGTCCACAAAAGAGTCCAAAGAGTCAATAGAACTAGCATTTGAGAACTTAGCACTAGCAATTGGTCCTCCTTGTGGGTCCATGGTGGAGTTCTCAATTGAGCTAGGCATATCATTAATTTTCATATCTTGTGAGCTTGATCTAGGAAACTCACTCTCCTTGCCTGCCATAGCCACACTGGTAGTCAGCGTTTTGTTACCATCCCCCTCATGTGGAGGCATATTTGGAGCTTGTTTTTCTGAAAAGCCTGGTGGTGGCATGATAGAAGTAGCACATGATAGGCTTTGAGCAGTGGGTAATGATCTCTTTTGGTTACAACATTTAGAGGTTTAAAATTAAAATAGACTCTCCATTTACCATTCTTCTTTGGGGTAATCACTAGAAAAGCCCATTTAGAATTATCAAACTGGATATATAAACCTGCTTTCAATAGCAGTTTATCAACTTCCTCTCTTAACACTTGCAGTTATACAACCCCCAATCTTCTCAACCTCTGTACACATGGCTTAGCGTCTGGATCTCATGTTGCATTGCACACACTCTCCTTACCTGTGTATAAGAGGAGATGAACAAGTTTGGAAACTGCTGCAACATATTTGTATATTTCTTTCTCTCAGCCTCAATTAAATCCTTAGCCAACATCTTTTTGTGACACTTCCTCCCCACCTAATTGTACTTAATCTTTAGGCTTCAACTTCTCGCCTTCTTTTGTACAGAGTTGTATAGACATACACATAAGGTCAGAATAAGGCTCCAACAGTTGAACCTCTTCCCCCTCGTCCCTTGAAGAACTGACCTCCTTTGTTTTAGAATCTTCTGTAGAGCTCGTCTCTTCTTCTTCTTCTAATGTACTACTCTCCTGCAATCAACTCCTTTCCTTTGGACATGATTATATGTTCTCTCCACCAGTCCTGCCCTGCCCTCATGCCAATTAGCTGTGTCCTTCCAACAGCTGAACCTCTTCCCCCTCGTCCTCTGAAGAACTGACCTCCTTTGTTTTAGAATCTTCTGTAGAGCTCGTCTCTTCTTCTTCTTCTAATGTACTACTCTCTGCAATCAACTCCTTTCCTTTGGACATGATTAGATGTTCTCTCCATCAATCCTGCCTGCCCTCATGGCAATTAGCCGTGTCCTTCCAAGAATCAATGGAGATGCCTCAGACCTTGCTGGCATCACATGAATATCTAATTCTACTTCAAATCCCAAAACAATTACCTGTAGCTTCTTAACAATTCCCAAACACCTGACTTTTGCACTATTTTCCATTATGACTCTAAACTCTGATGGGGCTCCAACCTTGAGCCTTATAGCCTCCATTGTTTGCTCAATCATTACACAAACTTGTGCACCACCATTAATATATACCTTAGGGACTCTATGTTTGTTCACCCAAGCATCCACAACTGGCAAATAATCCTTGTTTCCCTTCACATGCACTATATTAACTTGACCCCCTTCTTCTCTTTTCTGGGTGTTTTGTACTGACCAGATTGCTCCATGTCCTTTTGAGTTTTGGGCACAACTGACAGCTGGGGCCATGCTAGACTAGTTGTTTTTGCTGAAGGTCCTTCATCAAATCATACTCTTCCTCCTAGACACCTAGAGGAAAATCTTGCATACTTCTGGACCTGGTTTTCTTCTTTCCTTCCTTGGGGTTGTTCCTCTACTTGCTTTCCTTTCTTTCTCCTAGATGGACCTAGTTCATCCTCCACTTCTGCCCCTCTAGTTATTTTTTGGCTAAAATTTTTGCCTCTTCATCCACTCCAATCAGATTTACTTCTCCTTGTCTTGCTCCATTGACTAGCTGTTTTTGCTGAACCTGTGGTGCAAGAGTGTGAACACACCTAGGATTGTCGGGGCACTTTTTCCCTCACTAGGAGGTTTTTCCCCCCATGCGTATGTACACCCTCTTATCTACTCATTTTGGGGTGTGTACTTATCTTGTGTATCTGGCACACATTTGGTTATTCTAATCTAGTGAGTTTGTGTGCTCTCAAGCTTCTCTATCTTGTGTGTGTGTGTGCTTTGTTGCAACCCTAATCCTAATTCCAACAATTGGTATCAGAGCTAGCTTCCTTGACACTTGATCTAGTAGTTTGCCTCTCTCCTCACTCACGACGCTATTTCTTTTTATCTTCGATTGAGATACCCTCTTAGGAGAAGAAGGTGTATAATGTAGTGAGTTGTATACAAAGTATACAAATTGTATTCGAAGTATACAAAATTTTCGGGATTTGTGATGCAATTCGGGCACCACGAGGTTTGCAGGCATTCTGGAGAGGCATCATTTTGGATTGGCACTGCTCGAGTTTGGGTGTTTGGGCTGTGTAGCGACAAAGATTTGGTGTGTAGCAGCATGTATAGTGTCTTCAACAACATCGACCATCATACTTTCACTAGTAACACTCTATTCTCTACTCTATGTTATTTTTCATATACTTTACAGGTGATTCAGTTAGTTGGTAGCCATCCAAGGTTGCATATGGTGTGGCTGAGAGGAAGAACAGGTCTCTCATGGAGATGGCACAATGTATGGTGAAAGCCCAAGATTTACCTATGGTTTTTGGTTAGAGGCAACTATGTGCGCAAACTATGTGTTGAAGAAAGGCCTTGCAGTCTAAAAATCCTTATGAAAGCTTGGCATGGCAGGAAGCCTTCTGCGGCGGCTCATTTGTGTGTTTCTGGTTGTCTTGCTTATGCTCTTGTGCCTGAGCAACAACACAATAAGCTTGATGATAAGGCAGTTAAATGCATATTTATGGGATACAGTTGAGAAAGCAAGGGATATAGACTCTATCATCTAGCTTCAAAGTGGATTTTGGTAAGTAGAGATGTTCTTTTTGTCAAAAACTCAGTTCAGCCCATGCTTTCATGCAAAAAATAGCAGAATGTATGCTCACAAGACATGTTTGATTCACTCCTACCTTTGTTTAATGGAGGACAGCCTATGTAGAAAAATTGATTGAGCTGACCAGGTGCTGAAATGTCATCCTTTCACATGTCATCACATCTCATTCTCATCTCATCACATTCACATCCACATCCATTTACATCCCATCCACATCTCATCACATCCACATCCACATCCATTTACATCACATCACATCTCATCCACACCTCATCACATCCACATCCACATAAGTTTTAAATCCAAAGAATTCAAAAAGGATGAAAAAAAATCACTATTTTTGGCCCCCACCTAGTTGCGCGAATGATGATGTGGAAAGTGATAGGATAATTTGGAGGCATTAAATGAGGGAGATTTGGTGGGGAAGTGGAGGCAATAAATGAGGGAGAAAAAGATGTCACATTTAAGAGGATAGAGGAGGTTTTAAAGGGAAATTAAGGTTGAAATTTGATTTTTTGATATATATATGTGTGTGTGTGTGTGTGTGTGTGTGTGTGTGTGTGGGTCTGGGTTAAGATTCAAAGCCAAAAAACTTGCTAAATGAAAAAAAAAACACTATTTTGGCCCACCTTAGTTACCAGCTTGGTGATGTGGAAAGTGATTGCTAGAAAGAGAAGTGAAGAGAGAGAAAATGACTACTTTAGACCCTAAACTTTTGGTTGGGAATTATACGCTAGAAAGGGTAAATTATAGGCTCCAAGTAGGCCTAGATAGGTTATGTTTTTAGTGTAGGGCTTCTGAATCAATCGGTTTTGTGTTAGACTACTGAGGCAGTTCTTAGTAGTAGATGCAAGTTAGAGAAAGGTCAGAAGAAGGTCAAAAAGGGGTCCAGGGAGGTCCTGGGGTTGTGGCAGTAAGGTCTGCTAATGCTGGAGGACAATAGAGTATCCTAGCAGACACATTTTGGAAGGAAGTGAATGTCAACATTCAAAAGCAGGTATTCTATCAACATCTAATCTATCTATGGTAGCTGAGACTATTTCTGGTCAGTTAGTAGTCAGCTGAGGTTGGCTAAAGGGTAATAAGGGAAGATCAGGACCACAAAGATCAGAACTGACCTAGGATGACATTAGAAAGAGATAGCTATACAATTTGATTAGTTTGGAGTGTGTTCAAGTGGTGTCCACCTGTGTCAATTGTAACACATAATATAAGCTTTATGTAATCCTTCAGCGCTCAAGAGTTATAAGGCCAAACAACTATAAGGTTATTAGTACACTAGAACTCCACTTTTTATGTTTTGGGTTGTGGATAAGGTAATATGAAATGGTCCACAATCAAAAAGTTGTAGAAGTGGTCTAAGTCAAATTGTACACTTACAAGTTGAGTCGTACATGTGTACAAGTTGTACATGTGTACAAGTTGAGTCGTATATGTGTACAAGTTGAGTCGCATATGTATAAGTTGTTGAGAAGTGTGGTGCCATAGAGCATATGTAGAGGCATGGAGTGAGTAGGTGAGGAGGAAGCCATATGGCAAAGTGGATTATCCCACATGCAAGGACCAAGAAAAGATGTACTCTACCCATATAAAAGGGATCATTTTTAAGCAATGGAAGTACAAGCACTTGCACACATCTCAAGCCTCTTTATGAGTACAAGTCTTAATCTTATAACCTAATTGTGTTTGAGTCTAATGCATACACGCATCATTATGAGTGCACTTAGGCACCATCCACCGTAGGTTTAACTTAATCACTATCATTAGTGCTTGCTTAGCTTGTCATTAGTCTAGTTAGCCTCATGTAGAGGAGGTACCATGCATCTTAACATACTTTAGGTCATACAAGTTGTACATGTGCACAAGTTGAGTTGTACATGTATAAGTTAGGTTGTACAAGTTGATAAAGAGAATGTGGGGGAGAGGGAGAGCTTCAAACCCTAGCAAGAAAACACACACACACACAAGAGAGAGCAAGATACAAGAGAGAGATGGATAGCTGAATTTTCTTTTAGCTTCTTCTTCTCTACTCAGCCAACATAACATAAAGATAAGAGTATACACTATATGGGTTAGTACTCAACTACTACAACATACAAGGGTCGTCCATAATGTGAACCCAACCAAATGAGCTGGCGCTATAACTATGCCAGTCTCTAGTAATCCAAAATGGCTGTCACATAGCCTGTCATCCCACTGGCCGCATATCACCTATAATCTCACCACCCATGCCAGTGGTGTAGGTGCAGAAGCTATCACCCAGGCGGATCATCAATGTCTGCTGCCCATAGCACTAGTTGAGCTCGATATCTCAACACTCTCCCTCGAGCTCAACTCCACACATTGCACTCCAAGTAAGCTCCTAAACCTGTGGAGCTTCTCTGTGCTGCCCAATGCCTTCGTGAAGATGTCAGCTATCTGATCCTCTGTGCTGACATATACCAGATCTACACTCCTGCTAGAACTTTATCCTCACAAAGTGATAATGCACCTCAATGTGCTTCGTTCTAGCATGATATACTGGATTATTGGCCAACTGTATACTGCTCATGTTGTCACAACATATGACAACTGCCCTATCCCCATGTCACCAAGTAGCTTCTAAAACCAAGCTACCTCATAAGTTGCCATAGTAGCACCCCTGTACTCTGTCTCTGTACTTGATGACAAGGCTACTGTTGGCTGCTTCTTACTGCTCCAACTCATAGTAGTACTCCCAAATGAGAACATAAAACCACTGGTAGATCTCCTGTCTCTGCAATACTACCAGCCCAATCAGCATTTGTGTACCCATGCAACTGTATCTATGTACCACCCTCATAGAAAAGTCCATAATCAACTGTGGACTTTATGTACTTGAGGATTCGTCAGCCACATCCAAGTGTGGATTCCTAGGGGCATGCATAAACTGACTCACAAGTCCAACAACATAGCTCAAGTCTGCTGACCTCATAATGGTCATGTAGATCAAATTGCCCACTATGCGCCTGTATGTAGTGGGGTCCTCCAAAAGCTCACCTGTATCTACGGAAAGCTTTGTGTTCTACTCCAAAGGCACTGAAATAGGCTTACAGCTTGTCATACCATACTTGGACAACATTTCCAAGCCATACCGCCTCTGGAATAGTAGAATGCCAAATGAGGTGATCTCACCACCTCTATGCCCAAGAAATACCGCAGCTCACCCAAATCCTTCATCTCAAGCTTCTATCTCAAAAGCTTCCTGA
The DNA here is from genome assembly GCF_041138505.1 of Cibotium barometz. Lineage (NCBI taxonomy): Eukaryota > Viridiplantae > Streptophyta > Polypodiopsida > Cyatheales > Cibotiaceae > Cibotium > Cibotium barometz. The sequence continues at coordinate 11,916,618 of NC_141106.1, read as the reverse complement.
CATCATATATGTCTGCATCACTATCACCAGTGATAATCAAGTCATCCACATAGATGACTTGATTACCCAAATCCTTCATCTCAAGCTTCTACCTCAAAAGCTTCCTGACATCATATATGTCTGCATCACTATCACCAGTGATAATCAAGTCATCCACATAGATGACTAATAGTATGATCCCTCTATCTGTCTTTTTCACATATAGTGAAAAATCTACATTCGATATCCGAAATCCAATGGTAACAAGATACTCCCTGATCTTGTTTGACCATGCTCTAGGTTCTTGCTTCAAGCCATACAAGGCTTTGCATAACTTGCACACAAAATATGGATATGCATCACTCTCACAACCTAGTGGCTGCATCATGTACACTTCTTCTTTCAAATCACCATGCAAGAATGCATTCTTCACTTCCATTTGATGTAAAGACCAACCCTTCATAGCCATAGTAATGACATCTCTCACGGTTGCCATTCTTGCACAATCGGGCTGAATGTCTCCTCATAGTCTATGCTATAAGTTTGCACATAGCCCTTGGCAACCAATCTTGCCTTGTACCTGCTCATTGAAGCATCAACATTGTACTTGACTTTATACACCCACTTACATCCAATTACCTTCTTTTCCTTAGGTAAAGGCACTAACTCCCATGTTGCATTTGCATCCAATGCTTCCATCTCCTCATCCATGGCATCTTCCCATTTCTTATTTCCAATTGCCTGCTCAAAGCAAGTGGGCTTAGCCTCCTGTATTGCTTTTACCATGTAAGCATAATGATGGGCTGTATATCCATCATATCTCAACCTGTCAATAGGATATCTAACCCTCATAGACCTGCGTACACCTGGATCACTGCTAGGTGTCCTCAAAATAGCCCTAGTTCTCCTTACACCAGGAGTAATCATAGACAAAATGCCAAGCTCCTCATCAAGGCTCTACTCAGAGCCGCTAGAGTCACCCTCCACATATGAGTGACCTCCTCTGACAGATTGGGCACAAAAGGTAGATCTACCTTTTCCTTCCCTTTCCATAATACATGTGTACCTGCATCATTCCTCAACCTGCCTCTGACCATGGGCTCTGACCATGGGCTAACATTGGATCCACTGCTCGAGGACTCCCCAGGTCCACTAAGCACTTGATTTGTTGCTCTACATGTGGTGCAACATCAGCACTTCTTACATTTGCATCTTCTATTGCCTTCACTATTGGTGTATACCAACTACTCATCTCATCAAAGACAATATCTCTGCTTACTCACATCTCACGAGTGGTAGGGTTATAGCATCTATAAACTTTTCGCTCCATAGCATAACCAATGAAGATGCATTTCTCTACCTTTGGATCCAACTTTGTTCTCACTTCATCACAGGAACATGTACATATGCAATACACCCAAACACTTTCAAGTCAGACATATCCGGTCTTATGCTTGTAAACTTCTATTCAGGAGTCATACCACCATGAAACAACTGCAATGGGTGTCCTGTTCATAATGTACATAGTAGTTGCTACTACTTCTGCCCAAAGTAATGTGGCATATTCTTTTTAGCCATCAAGGCACATGCCACTTTTGCAATGTGCTTTTTTTTCCTTTCTGTAAAACCATTCTATTGCGGAGTGTACCTGTAGGTAAACTGCCTCTTAATTCCCTGCTTTCTCAGGAAATCGCTGAACTCATTAGATAAATATTCTCCCCCACCATTTGATCTTAGGCATTTTATTTGCATGCCTTTTTCCTTCTTGACCAAGGCTTTAAATCTCTGAAAGTGAGCAAACACCTCACTTTTCTCCTTCATGAGAAATAAGCCCACACTTTTCTAATGTGGTCATCAATGAATGTAACATAGTACCTGCAACCTACAATTGTTGCAGTCTTGGTCGGTCCCCATACATCTGAATGTATGACATCGAATGGCCTTGGACTAACATGCTTTTCATGTGGGAAAGCATGTTTGGCCTGCTTACCAAGTTGGCATGCTTGGGTGAAATTAGGGATACAAGTGAGTAATTAGAGTTGCATTTAGCATGTTTACACATCAAAAGCACTAGTTTTGCATTGGGGTTACCATCAGGAATCTCTAGAAGTGAAAAATTAGAATTTGGAAGCACACGCTCAACTTGCATTTCATCCTATTTGAAGTATCCAAACTTGCTAAGTTGTACGAGAATAGACTTGCCAATTAAAGCATCATAAGCTCATTGGTAATACCTTCTCATTATGGCAACATCAACAAGCATCACTTCGCATGTAGAGAAGTTCAATGGGGAAGGGTTCCACACCTGGGCTACACAAATGAAGTACCTCCTAATGCATAAGAAATTGTGGAAAGGGTGGGTTGAAAAAGATGAGCAAGCATTGTCACTCATTGGTTTACATCTACACGCAAGGCTTATTCATCACATTGACCCTTTGGAACACACAAAAGATGCATGGATACATTGAATCTTGTGTTTGGGGCTAAGGCAAAGAACCAAGAAAGTCACGTAAAGATTGAGTTCTATGGTCTAGAAATGAAATTTAATGAATCTTTGGTTTAGTTTGTCTCAGTAAAATGAAAAGCATCATGACCCAGGTGGATGGCATAGATGCTAGGATTGGAGATAAAGATACAGTTTGCAATAATATTAAAAAATCATGCCAAAGGAATACAATTTGTCACAACCTTGAAGAATCTACTAGAGCCAACATTTTGATGGATGTGTATCCTGTCTTTTGGAGAAGGAGAGAGAATTAAAAGGAAGCAATCCCGAGCACTATTAAGCATGCATTGTTCAACAAAAGAAATTTGAAGTTTCATAATTGTGGCAGGAAAGGGCACTTTCAAAATGAATGCAAGTTCAAAGACAAGCTAAAGTGTAACTTCTATAACTATAAGGTTATTAGTATACTAGAACTCCACTTTTTATGTTTTGGGTTGTGGATAAGGTAATATGAAATGGTCCACAATCAAAAAGTTGTAGAAGTGGTGTAAGTCAAATTGTACACTTACAAGCTGACTTGTACATGTGTACAAGTTGAGTCACACATGTATAAGTTGTTTAGATTAATAAACTAGCCTTATAAAGGGGATGTCTTAAGCCTCTTCAAGATCAAAGATCTGAGTAGACAGAGTCAAGGCATTTGTATCCTCTTGGCTTGTCTAGGGAGAATATACCTCTATTAACTACTACTACTACAAAGAGGTATACAAAATTTAAAAACCCGATCTCATTGCTTTGATTTGGTAGCTTTAAAAGTAGGCTCTCTACTTCTTTGGCAGAATTGTGGATGTTAATGTTGTAAAATGCTTCAAGTGGACTTCCAAGCCTCCATATTCATTATGTGTACTACACATACAATAATAAACTCAACATAAGGTCTTTTTCCTTGATAAATACCCAAAAGATAGCCCTTACAATTTAGACTACAAAGAATAAACAAGAGAAGATTTAGTGAACACCTTTGAGTTGTATATGCTCATTTGAGATCAATGTAAACCCTAAACATAAAAAAACAATGCAAAGAGTGATTAGAATACACCCACCATTCCAAAACATTAAGAAAAAGACATTAAACATAAGACACCAATGCAAGCTATGGATAGTTAAGAGAGGAAGAGTGCTTGGGAAGGAAGAAGATTAGTGACTATGGAGAGGTAGAGAGCTAGGAGAGGAAGAAGATTAGTGGTTAAGGAAGGGAAGATTAATGGCTACTATAGACAATTAGAGAAATGAAGAGGATTGGGATGGAAGAAGATTAGGGGCTGTGGAGAGGTAGAGAGAGAAAGAGAGTGAGAGAGCTTGGGGAGGGAGAGAATTAGGGGCTATGAAATGGGAGACTAGTTTACAAGCGGGTAGTTTGTTAGAGGGAGACAACCTAGTCCCTCCATACTTTTTCAAGTGGATAGAATGCACACACGCCTCTTTTCCTTTTGATCCATTCCTAATGAAATGTTAATCAAAAGGGTCCTTTTGGAGTCCAAATGCCTCCTAACGAGTTTATTTGGTGCATGTATTATTTGGGAAAGAAAAAGAGCCAAATTTTTATTCCCAAAATTTGATAAGGGGGGTGAATTTCTTCTAAATCCAAACTTTGATAAGGGATGAATTCCCAAACTTTGATAAGGGATGAATTCCCAAACTTTGATAAGGGTCTAAATCAAACCAATTCATGTAGTTATAATCTGGTCAAACATTAGGAACCAGGATGACATCTCTTCCATCTGGATGACAGTGTATCTAGTATAATACAAGGTAATCATGCAAGCCAAGCTTAGATTCTTGCCGCTTTTTGTATAGATTCAAGAGAATGATACTGACCTAAGATGACATGAATTCTTAAATACATCAACAAGTGAGGGATCTATGAACAAAGAGTTGAAAGCACAAGGATATAACAAGAATATCTATGAACAAAGGGATGAAAGCACAAAGGTACCATTGTTCTTTCATCCATAAAGATGCCATTGTGCACATCCACTCAAGCCATTGACCAATAAAATGGAAATTCCATCTCTTTGGGGAAACCTCCCAATAACCTATGGCTATAGGACCAAGAAAGTGATTACTCTATCACAAGGTAACCAACCCTAAATCAAGATAATGACCAGTGAAGTGCTTACTATCACAAGGAAACTAGCCCTAAGTCAAGTTGTTTATCCCATCAAATGGAAATACCATATCTTTGGGGAAACCAATGGCTATGGGACCACCAATTAAAACCCTAATTTGTATGTTGTGACCCAAGAAAAGGGGAAGACATTAGCTCCAAATTGTTGTTCACGATTCCTTATGCTAGATTTGCAACCGGAATCTTATTCTAGGAATTGATTGTGGAAAGATAGAGAATTAATTCAATCATAAAAACCATTGCTTGTAAGCTTCAACTAAATCAAAGCAATTGAAAAATTAAACACTTAAACAAAAATACTTAGCTCCAAAAAGACCATATTGGGTGCAATCTTCCCCCCTCTTGTGCGTGGCCTCTCCCCACACAAGAGTATTTCTTTATTAGCTTTCCTTTTCACCAAAATTAGGCCATAGCTCCCAAAATACAAGATGTGCTTTTTAGAGAGCACGGCACTCTTCTTTAACAAAAATAGAGTGTCAAATTGGGACTAGGGTAAAGCCATAAGCTTTCATAAATTCCACAAAAAATAAATGTATCTTTCCTAAAGTTCAAAATGAAAAAATCATTTAATAAGGTTACAAGCTACTATGCTTGCCAAAAATGAAATGTGATGATCCAAGACATTTCTTCCAAAGTAAACTCTTCAATTCCCATAGTCTTCATCACCTGAAAATATAAGCCCAATTAATTATTAAATTAATCCCACAAATATTAAACAGGCACAAATCATCACCAACTCATGACTACCAGGCGTAAGTACCCCAGGAATCACCCTGCCATACAAACCTAACTGAAATAATCATAGGTGGCCTCAAACATACGTCATATACCGCACGTATTAATATTTATAGTGGTGTCACCCACGATATTAACCTAGCCGGCATGACGCAAGAGTAATCTAGGCATCCCCAAATTACTCAAGAGGGGATAAATAATATTTTTCTAGAGGACTTAAAATATCTTGCTTGAGTTTGCAATTGTCCTCAATTGCGGATTTGCTGGGTTTGAAAAGAATGAAGAATTTCAGGGTAAACTCGGAAAAATTTCTCAGGCATCCATTTAGCATCTTCTTGTGGATGATTCTTGAAAGTCAAAAGATACTTGAAGTATTGATTACCTGTCCTTGTTGTTGTTATCTCTTGGTCAATGATTGCATCAGGAACTAATACTTCTTCCTCTCCTTCAATAAGAGGTGGTTCCTCATATGTTGGGTGAGTAGGAAGTGTTCCTCGAAAAGGTTTCAAGAGATGAATATGAAAAGAATTGTGGATATTCCAATTAGATGGAAGCTCTAGTCTATAGGCCACATCATTAATGTGAATAACTTCCTTGAGGTGTCCAATTGTTTTCACGCAATTTGATCCATATTTGAGAAAAATCTGGATCAACTTTGTAAGTTTCTTTCATGAGAACGAATGGTTCACTTTCAATTATAGAAATGTTGTTGATATTTGGTCTTCGACTCAAAGCATCGGCAACAACATTTTCTTTTCTAGGTTGATATTGAATCATAGGTTGGAAACTTTGAATGAAAGCTGCCCATTTGATATGTCTATCTGAAATAAGAGGTTGCGTAAGCAAATGCCTAATGCTTTGTTGGTCTGTCTTGATAAGAAATTCAGAGCCCATTAGGTAATGCTTCCAGATTTTCAAAGCATGCACTACTACTGCTAATTCCCTGTCATAAGTGCTATAATTTTGCTCTGCAGGCTTAAGCTTTCTACTTTGATATGCAATAGAATGGTTGTCTTGCATAAGAACAGCTCCAAATCCTTTGCCACTAGCATCAGTCACTACTATAAAGAATGGTCTTTGAAAATCAGGTAGTGTAAGAACTAGTGCTTGTGTTAAAGCATTCTTGAGTGTTGCAAAAGATTTATCTTGCTTTTCAGTCCAATTGAAATTTGTAGTTTTCTTAAGGAGTTCAGTCAAAGGATTGGCAATACAAGCAAAATTCTTGACGAACTTCCTATAATAACTACATAAGCCAAGAAAAGATCTAAGATCATGTATGTTTCTAGGCATAGGCCAAGAAGCAATACACTCAATTTTCTTAGGATCTACACGAATCCCTTCGGCCGATACTATATGACCTAAGTATTCAATCTCCTCTTGAAAGAAAGAACTCTTTTCAGGATTGACATACAATTCATTTTCTCTCAAAAGATTGAACACTTGTTCCAAGTGTTGTTCATGTTCTTGTCGATCCTTGCTGAAAACAAGAATGTCATCAAAGAACACTATAACAAAGCTTTGAAACTTAAGGAATATACGATTCATCATACGGCTGAAAGTAGCTGGAGCATTGGTTAAACCAAATGGCATAACCAAAAACTCATAATGACGAGTTTGGGTTCTAAAAGCTATCTTGAATATGTCAGATTGAGTCATACGGACTTGATGATACCCAGACTTTAGGTCAATCTTGCTAAAGACCTTTGATCCTCTAAGCTTATCAAGAAGATCATCTACCCTAGGAATAGGATATCTGTTCTTGACAGTAATCTTATTCAATGCACGATAGTCTACACACATTCGGTAAGTTCCGTTCTTCTTCTTAACAACAAGTACTGGAGCTCCAAAAGGTGAACTACTAGGTCGAATAAGGCCTCTCTCTAGCAAGTCTTCTATTTGGCTTTGGATTTCTCTTTGCTCTAAATTGTTGACTCTATAGGGAGCTTTACAAGGCGGGGAATTTCCAGGCAATAAGTCAATACTATGATCCTCTGGCCTAGACTTAGGTAATCCTGGAGGCAGATCTTCCATGAAACAGTCACTAAATTTGGAGATAAAAAAATCAAACTTTGGTCTTTTGGATGTGTCCAACCCAGCATCAAGCTGGTTAACCCATACCATATAAGTCTTATCTCTTTTTCTTAGAGCTCTCTTTGCTTGAATGTGACTCAACAAAGGACTCATTTCTCCTTTGACTTGACACTGAAGGATAATATTTTCATTGTCCTTCCTTAGAGAAATGCTATGAGTGTCATAGTCTATAATAGGATTGTATTTGTGTCTCCAAGGCATACCCAAAATTATATCTACCCCTTGTAAAGGTGCAACTAAGAAATCCCTCTTTTCTGTTAAAGGTTTGATGCATAAATCCAAATCTTTCACTGCTTGCATGCAATTATACTTTGTTCCAATAAATGCTGCTTTGACTTTATAGTGCGTAGGTGAAGAATGAAGATTTAATGCTCTAAGTACCTTTTCAGAAATGAAATCATGTGTACTACCATCATCATGCAAAATAAGAACTTCATGTCCATTTATCGTTCCTTTTATTTTAAGCAAAGAATGAACATGAGGTTTACCTTCTTGTTCTGAGTAATCTGGATCGGAATTACCCTCTTGCTCGAATGATTCTTCTTCATTGTCGTCTTCTTCAATCATGTTGACTCGAGCTGCTGCTGGCTGGGGTTGAATTCTTGGTACGCTCCGGACAATTCGGTGCTATGTGACCTTCTTTGTGGCACTTGAAACATTTGATAGGCGATGTCTTCGGTTTGCCACCATTAACTTTCTTATTGGTACTCATGTTGCCTTTAACCTCGTCCTTGCCTTTGTCATAACCTGGTTTATACATCTTCTTTGAAGCATAAAAAGATTTAGTAAATGGTTTAGAAGAAGTTCCCTCATGTGCTTTAATCTCTTTAGGAAAACCATTTTTACGTTCTGAATTAGTTGCCAAGGATATTGCAGAAGATAGTGAATGAGGTCGAAACATATTCACATCGGCCCTAATGGTAGATCTAAGGCCCGATATGAACTTCCTTTTTTGATCCTTCTCACTAACTCTATCCACAACCTGCACCTGTAATAAAGTATTCCAGAACTTTTCTACATACTGTGACATAGTTTCCTTTTCCAATTGATGCAAAGTATCCCATTGGTGCCTAACTTTGGACTTGAATTGTGAGGGTAAAAAGTGCTTTTTAACCAACCGTTGAAATCTTTTCCAAGAGTCTGGCTTATCACGACCTTGCTTAACTACACTCCACCATAAAGCTGCACTGTCTGCCATATGATTGACTGCACATTTAATCTTATCATTCTCTGAAAATTTTTCTCCAGAAAAATAGTCATCTAGTTGACTAAGCCAAGCTAAATTGACCCTAGCATCCTTCTTTCCATCATAATTTTGAAATGTGAAAGCTTTCCGACTAATCTTGGATTCTTTTTGTGACCTTTGTGCTTGCAATGTAGCATTTACAGCCCTTTGAATAGTGTCATCTTCGTCATCAAAAGATAGCGAAGAGTCACGCTTGCGTCTACGATTCGAGAGCTGTCTCTCCAATTCAATACGCTTCTCTCTTTCTTCTACAATTTGATGTTGTAAAGAAAGGAGTTGCTCTTGAATTCATGGCGAGTTAGGCAAATCGGCCATAGTGCTTGTGCAAATGATGTAGATAAATAAAATTTTACTTTATTTGATGTAAATAAATAAAGCAAAAATGAGTACTTATCTTGTTTTTCTCCCGCAATTCGATCTTGGTTGAAGCTGAACAAGACGTTGTTCAATGGCTGAATTGAATTCTCGTTGCCTCAAACAAATCCCGAACGATTCCGCGTGATTCAAGAGTCTTGGGCTAGTCGAATTGTTGATGAAATAATTTTTCTGTACTTTGAAACCTGCTGAAACAATCCTGTAAACCTTGCCCAAACTCTGTAATATTTTTTCTGAAATTTTTCAGAATTTTTCAGAAGTGATTTCGGAATTTTCTAGCCTTTTCTAGGCAATTTCCAAGCTTTTTAAAACCTGTAAATCACTTTTCTGCACCCAGAAATTTTCAGAATTGAAAAACCTTTGAATTTCTCCTCAAATTTGGAAATTGGGAAAAGTAGAGGTTGAAGAAGGAGTGATGTGACTTGCATGGGGATTGGGAAAAGTAAGAGTAGATTAGGATTAAGAGAAAATTAGGATTATGGAGTGATTAGACACTTTGAGCTTTTTTTTTTCTCTTTCTTCTCTCCATGCGTTTTGCGCCGGCAGGCTGCCGCCGTGCGCTCCTTGCTCCAAAAGATTATTGAGGATTATATAATGTCTTTTGCATGGATTTATCTGCTCCATCCATTATGGGTTTGCTCAACCTTGAAGCTTTTTGATTTCTGAGAGTTACCCGTGAGGTTTTTGGCTATGAGGATTTCATCCATACGGTCACATTCTGATTTCACAGAGTATTTAGAAAAACCACTTTTTGATGAAGAGGGATGGTTTTGCAGGGTGGTGAGTGGGTTTGAGAGTAGATCTAGTTTTGAATCTTTGACCTTTGGGTAAAGACCTGCAAAACACCCTTCTGTCCACTGGATAAATTCCTGCACTTTCTTGATTTTTGAGAAGTTGAAGCCCTTTCCTACCTTCTCCACAAATCTCCTAGCCCAAGCTCTGATACCACTGCAACCGGAATCTTATTCTAGGAATTGATTGTGGAAAGATAGAGAATTAATTCAATCATAAAAACCATTGCTTGTAAGCTTCAACTAAATCAAAGCAATTGAAAAATTAAACACTTAAACAAAAATACTTAGCTCCAAAAAGACCATATTGGGTGCAATCTTCCCCCCTCTTGTGCGTGGCCTCTCCCCACACAAGAGTATTTCTTTATTAGCTTTCCTTTTCACCAAAATTAGGCCATAGCCCCCAAAATACAAGATGTGCTTTTTAGAGAGCACGGCACTCTTCTTTAACAAAAATAGAGTGTCAAATTGGGACTAGGGTAAAGCCATAAGCTTTAATAAATTCCACAAAAAATAAATGTATCTTTCCTAAAGTTCAAAATGGAAAAATCATTTAATAAGGTTACAAGCTACTATGCTTGCCAAAAATGAAATGTGATGATCCAAGACATTTCTTCCAAAGTAAACTCTTCAATTCCCATAGTCTTCATCACCTGAAAATATAAGCCCAATTAATTATTAAATTAATCCCACAAATATTAAACAGGCACAAATCATCACCAACTCATGACTACATGGCGTAAGTACCCCAGGAATCACCCTGCCATACAAACCTAACTGAAATAATCATAGATGGCCTCAAACATACGTCATATACCGCACGTATTAATATTTATAGTGGTGTCACCCACGATATTAACCTAGCCGGCATGACGCAAGAGTAATCTAGGCGTCCCCAAATTACTCAAGAGGGGATAAATAATATTTTTCTAGAGGACTTAAAATATATTCTCATGACAAGATTGCAAAATTGGGATATTTCTTGTTGGCTAGAAAAATTGGGTAAATGATAACATGATTGCCAGTGGATTGTAAATTTGGGATGCTTCTTGTTGGCTAGCCATTAGGCTAGATGATAACATGAAACAAAATTTGGGAAAATATTCGGCAATGAATACCCCCTCAATTATCTCTCAAGCTACCCAAGCTGCTAATCTACTACTAATACAACTCCTAAGGAACCACTAATTTCTCATATATATATATATATATATATATATATATTGAATAGATTAGTGTAGCACCATTTATATGGTTGGGAACCCAAGATGAAGATGGGCGAAGCTCAAGACTCCAGAGGGTGCACACATTTGTATCCTAAGAGAGGTAAGAGAATCTAGTGTGGTGTGTTGTATGCCAAAGAGGCTAGCAATGTATCGTGTAAAAATGTCATGCTTTACCAACAAAGAACCCCACTTACTTTACCTAAAACTCCAATACTAACCATGATTATGCATCCAACTTAGACATTGATCATTCGTGGACAAACACCCAAAGAGGGGCATAAAGGACATTCATTATTGGTGAGACAACCACCTAAAAAGGAGCATATAGGACACAGTACCTCCACTTTCTTGCCACCTTTAACCTTCAACACCAAGAGCTACTTAGATGAATTAAGTATTGATCAAGGAACCAATGGATAATAAGGGGTGGTGATTGTGGATAATCATTAGGTAAATTTTGGACTCAACTTTGGGTCTTTTTCCTCTAGAGAGAGAAAGGCTTTCGACCAATAGGAAGAGAGCCACCGCCGTAACGAAACTTTTGATAATTAGACATTTTTCATATATTCTTTATATGAATATATTATTATTAAAGAAATATGAAATGCATTTGACCACACTTTATAATGTCATTTCTTTAATATATATGAAAATTAGAGTGTTGTCAGCTCATTTAATAAATCTCAGCTCATTTAATGAATGGTTTTCAATCTAAGAATTTCCCTCGTTCAACTCATTTAATAAAAGTGCTTTTTTCCTGTAAAAATTTGAAATGTTCTCTTCGAAGTTTCTAGCTCATTTAATGAATGGATTTCCCTCTAAAAATTTCACACATTTTGGAGGTTATCTCTTCTGCCATCTCATCTTCTTCTATCTTCTTACATCTGCTTTTATTTTCTATTTGCTTTCCATGGATACCACACGTCCTAGGTGTCCCTGCTCCTCTACTAGAGATATTGTAGTATACAACAATTTTGATATGGATAATGAAAGGTGGATTCCTACCACAATCTCTATTGGTAGTTGAATTATGTTGCAAACTAGGAAGCGAAAAAAAAACAAAGGATGAGGTCATCTCGCGACACTTATAAAGGTAGAGTTCAAGACTTCAAACTCTCTGACACAAGTAGGAGCATTAAGGAAGTCCTTATACAACATGCCTACATGCACTTAGAACTGCATCTGCAATGTTTGCCTTATGGAATCCCACTCCATAGACCAAACTGTAAGTAAATGTTTTTACATTATGTTTATGTAATGTGTTTCATTTCTATACTTATGCTTATGCAATGTGTTTCATTTCTATACTTATGCTTCTCTTGTATTCGTCTGTATAGATATATATTCTTCAAACTTGGTTGATTGGCAGCCTATAGATAGTATTGTGGGAATCTTTGATCTTTTTCATGCATTTGTTGGTGAGCAGCTATACAAAGAAACATCAAGCAGGTCTTTGGCAGAGAGAGGAGTTTTCTTTTATAATTAATTTTACACGGCACCTCATAGTGTTACAGGTTATGGATCTTTGAAATCATTACCACTGCCTTCATTCGATAGTCCAAAAATGCCCATACCAACAGCAGAAACAAATGAGTGCTTTAGATTAAAGAAGATATACCAAGACGTGCAGAGGTGTATAAGACCAAATGTAGCAAATTGTCAAGTAGTGAAAATCGTTGTCTTTATGCCATTGCATGTTTTTGTCAACTTCTTTTATGATGAGGAGGTCAAAAAAACATCGTCAATGTTTATCTGTAAATCAGAGAAATGTTTGGATTTCTTAGGTTAAAATTGGGATGTGAAAGAATTAAATATGGGGTTACCTGCAAAATCCATAGGAAATCTATTATCTGCAAATATATGATTGGCTCCCATAATTTTATTTTGGCCTTTCATTATATGAGATGGCATTATGTCAATGGAAAACTTGTAGCAATTGATCAGGACTTGGAGGATGACATTGAAAATCCATTGATGTTATTAGAGGTATGGTTTGAACATGAGCTCTTGACAGTACTCAATATAAGGTCAAACATCTCACTGCGTCAAGTGAGAACAGACTTGGCGAATGAGGATGACCTATAATAAGGATTATGTGTTCAAGTGCAATGACCATAAGGTATGTTATTCAATCTAACCTCGAAAAAGTATTCATTCCAAAACTACGCCATAATCATTATTACTTATATACATTACTTTGATTTTTGGAAATAGGCACTACGGAGAAAAGAAAGGACCATTCAATGTAAAGACATTACAAGGAAGCAAATTTTTGTGTGCAAATGACCATCACATAGAGATAAATGGAGATAAATGTATTTTTGACAGCATATAGTTACATCAATCATGACAACATTTTGTATTTCTCAGAGTAATAGAAACTAAGACAAATATTCTACATTTTCTTATTGGATATTTAAAACATTGATAACATGTTCTTATTTTTTCCTACAAAGCATGCTATTGTGTGTGGGATGATTCTTGTTGTTGGGGCGGTGAGGCTTGTCATTGAGGGGGTGCTTGCTCTTCGGGATGCTCTTGGGTTGGTTGCTCTTCGGGACACTCTTGGGGTGGTTACTCTTCCAAACGGTCTTGGGGTGGTTTCTCTTCTGGAACTGAAGCTTGATGTCGTTGCAGGGTTGACGCTTCCAAATTGACGTCTTCAGATTCATCAGATTCTGGAAGCTCGACAACAAACCTATCAACTTGTGTTCAGGGGTACTGTCGTGGGGCGGATGTCCTGGTCATGAACCGTGGTGGAGGGGGCACAAATGTAACAGGGATATTAGGTGACTTGCTAATGAATGTTGACAATAATATACTCAATGGCCTCTTCCCTAAACAGCCCTAAATCCACATCAGAGTATTCTAATAATCGTGGATTCTACAAAAAGCAAAAAAAATAGATGTGTGCCATCTCAAAGAATGAGGAAGGAAAGTAAGATATCATTTAAAAAAAGGAGCATGCCTACATTTTCTATGGGCAACGAGAGAACTAAGTGTAGCAGTAACTTTGCATTGTAGCACACCCTATGGCCATCCTGTTACTACTTCTGCTCTGCGGGACTCTGCATCTCACAGTCCTTGTGTGTTCTAGCAATGTGTCCTGGATTATGGCATCGAGAGCAGTTACTAGCTTTCTAACCGATCTGCACGAAACAATACTGTTGTCAATACTGAAAGTTATCTAACTACTTCTCCCTCCCTCTCTCTCTCTCTCTCTCTCTCTCTCTCTCTCTCTCTCTCTCTCTCTCCAACTCGTTTACGATATATAAATGATGAATGTGTGGACTTACTGTCTCACGGTGCCATGGAATTCTTCACTTGAATTGGCCAAGTAACAAGTCTTGGATTCCATATTGTAAAGGATCAAACTCCAGTGTGAACTACAACATGCAGTTAGGAGTATCAGAAATAACATCAAAAATATATAGTAAATTTAGGTCACAATACTAAGACTATAAATGAGATTGCATTTCTTCATTGTATGCCATTAGAATTATTTGAGCTACATCAAAATTTATCGAACTAAACCACGGATATACATCAACCAATGAAGTATGTTGTGCAGTAAGAACCGAGGAAAGAAGGGAATCTACAATATATACATGATTTTGAACATCGACTGGGAGATTTGATATAACCAAGCTACATAAGAAAATTACATTATATTAGTTACTTTGGACAAGGAACCCACTTTACAATCAAGATGATGAAAAGGATATAGCAAACCTTAGAACTGCTATGATAATTCTATCGTTGACCTCCCTTAAAACATTGGATAAAACATCAATCTCCTCCGCATCATCGAAAGGGAAAAATTGCATGGTGGTGCCTCGCACCTGTGAAACGAGGGGATAAAATAACTCAAAGCTCTCACATTCTACTTATGCATTTCCCAAATAGCCGCTTTCTTCAACCGCAATTATTGGAGCTCCTGTATCCTGGCTTGGTTGTCAATCCTTTGTGCGTTGAGCCTTATGTCACGTGAATGACTAGCCTCTATCACTTCTGTGATCTTAACTTTCTTTGTCAAAGGAGGGATTTTCAAAATTCCTTTCATTCTCTTGCCACTAAGTAGGACGGGCTCTTGTGTACGATCATATCTAAACCTGAGCAAATGAAGCGAGTTCATGTCTTTCGGCATCACAATGATTCTATGTGCATATGCGGCAAGGACATAGCTATCTTGAAAAAACTTGACAAGCCAGTCTTCTACAGCCTCTTGCAAACATCCTAGGGCAGAGGCCTGCCAATGCATATTAATGCCAAAATTCTCGTAGACTGGACTACGCGCTGGAATGGCAACTTTGGAATCACGCAATGCATATGTTTCTCCACCTTTCTTAGTTTTCAAGAAGGACGAATCTATGTTGGGGTCGTATCTGCGTCTCCTCATTGAGCGCAGGTGCAGACATTTTCTTTCCCGAACTAGCTTCTCTACCTAATTGAGGATCATCTGTAGATGAGAGGCTTGTGGTCTTCTTTATACGTTGTCGTGCCACGGCACGTCCATGGTGTGAAACCATGCATGTGAGGCCATTAAATGCAAATCCAGATGCATGGGATTAAGTGCCTGTGTACATATGGGATATATGGCGTGTGGAGGGTTTTGCTTTTGAGGGCGTCGCCAGGTGTACAGGTGAAATGGTTTGGTGTTGAGCTTGTTACAGGCCTGTCTGGAGTAAGGTTCACTGCTGGAAGAGTATCAGCTTCTCGATGGCTCTGGAAATGTATACGCGTCCCCAAGGATACAATGGGCAATTAAAGGTTGCATTTGAAGAAGGTGTGGAACATGGGCAAATAAAGATGTGACCAAGGTAGTATTGAGTATTGGTGTGAAGAGGTGGGTGTGGCCATTCTCTTAGGCCTTAGAAGAGATAAAAATAATAAAACGTGGCCATAAAAGGCATAAAATAATACTGGGGCGGGAGCCACAAGGAAGAAGAACTGTGTGAAGAGCTGCGCAGCTGACTGGCGCAGAGGGCACGTGAAAAAAAGAAGGGCCGGGTAGAGAAAGAAGGGGGGCTGTGGTGAGGGTGCAGCGCTCGGGGGGGCAACAGCAGGACAGTGATGATCGGTAAATCGTGATCCGATTGCAGCAGAGATGCAGAGGATGAGGCAACAACTAGAGCTCTGCAAGCTTAACTCATCTGCGCACGTGCGGTTGGCAGCTCTGCTTTAGATACTCAGAGGATAGCATGGCTAGAGGCAAGTAATGCAGAACTGCTAAGAGAGTTGCATGATTCACAAGCGGCCTACGAGCTCTTATCGAAATGTATGCATGAAGCTCAGGTTGAACGGGACAAACTACACCTTAGGCTGGAGTATCTTCAGAGTGGGAAGAACTTTCAGAAGCTGGATGATATAAATGAAAATGAGGATATTGGCATACTTAAGTCACAACTGGCACGAATACAAGAGTTAGAGGCAAAGCTGCAACAAGTACAGAGACCACAGCTTCCTGATAATAATCGTTCAAATAATCAAGAGCTGTGTATGGACACATTACATGACAACTTCCTCACGGTTACCCATTGCATGGAGCTCAGTGAAAATTCAGAGACACTGAAAGGAAGAAGTCTGCCAAGTTCAGTGGGCTTTGGGCTGTACTGTGGAAGAGAAGGGGTGATGAGCATTTCTATGGTGTGTGGCTGACGACTGGGAGCAGTGAAGAGGCTCTGTCTCTTTCTTGTGGAAGATATCAAATTTTGCTAAAGCTATGCTATGGGCTGTCGGCATGCATATGCTGAAGATATGTATACCTTTGTATTTGATGATGTCTTGTGAGTTTTATTTGTTTTGTCTCATGAGTATTGTTGCATGACAAACATATTGTACAAACATATAGCATATGTTATGTGAAGACCTTCCATGATGAATCTTTGATGATGATATATGAAGATGATGAAGAGTTCTCTTGCCATAAGCCTTGTATCATCAGAGTCGAAGATGGTGTGTCTTGTATGAGTTGTGGAGACAATCCCATTGAATGTATGCCTGAGTCAAGAGATTGAGTTAATACCATGCTATACTTTGTTCCATGAGAAGCTGAGAAGACATTTAATGCTTGGGATTTGGAAGCTACTCTCACAGCCAGAAGTCTCGCACTTTCCCAGCGACACCGCCCACGTCACGACAGCTTTGGTGAACCCGACGTGAAACCGCTGGGGTAAGAGTACGTAGAGATGGCTAGCAAAATGGAGCATTTATATGCAGAGATGAAAGAGCTTGAAGAACGGTTCAGGAAGATTGAAGAAGAAAAGCGAAATCAGGAAGCGGTGGAAATTGCGGTGCAATTGGTATATGACAGGGTCAATATATTTGATGGTTACGATCCAGAAAGCTATCTAAGGTGTTACGAGACAGAGATGAAGAATCAAGGGGTTCCAAAAAACATGATGATTGCATCTTTTGCATACCTTATAAGTCCTGATTTAAAAGATGAAGTGCTGGAACTAGCCGAGTATCACTCCAAACGATGGAGAGATTTTGCAGATGCACTTATTTATGTGAGTTCCATGAACCTAAAGCAGGAGCAACTTACTTGGGAAAAGAAAAAGCAAAAGGGTGATGAAATGAGGTATAATGTGAGCTGTGATAGTGTTCCATCATCGATCCGAGCCAATTTAGAAGCGGTTGTCGATGCATGTCTTATGGAGGATAATCAACTGCTATTCAAGGCTGATATAGAGATTGTGGAGGCTGTTTATGCTAAATTGGGACTGCAAAAAGCCATTAGTGAGCAACAAGGCCTTCACAGTGCCAAAAGGGATGCTTTGCTACTTCCTCATAAAGATGCAATGGTGCAAGTATAATCTGTCTTCCTTGTTTGAGGGTGCAGACATACAGGGTCCTATAATCATACCAAATGATGTGTGTATGCCTATGCTTGAGGAGACACTTGATTCAGAGAGCTTCAGGACAGGTGCTCAAGACCCAATACACGAGGAAGAGGACATCGCTAATAGTTTTCTCTTGGGCTGTGAAGCATGTAAGCTGTGTAAACTTGAGGATTCTCATGACGAAAGTGCTCCTTCGAAGGGTATTCCTCAGGTGTCGTATCATATGTGTGAAGAACAGCAGGAACCAATGCTTCTTGCTGAAAGCATGATTGCAGAGTTTGAAGATCTAAGACAAGAAGAGGATGCTATCATTACTGCATTCTTATCTGGTTATGATGCTTATAAGCAGGATGATGTACGTGAATATGCATGCGAGGAAAATAAAACATTACAAGATGGGCCACAAGTATGTGTGATTGATTTAGAGTGGGTGAGTGATATGGGTGATTCCAACAGTGATGTTGTTTCTGAAGCTGGTTGCCAAGGTTCTTTGGATTTGGGTTATCCTGGAATGCTAACTGGGTGTTCCAACAATAAACAGGGTGATGCTATGTCATCAGTGTCAGGGTTACCTTGCAACCACATTTGTGAGCAACAATCTCGAGCTTGGAAGCCTGTTTATGATGATGATTTGGAGAGGAAAATTGAATCTGTCTTTTTGGATCATACAGGGTTCAATGACATACAGATTCAAGGGTACTTGGGTGAGGGACCCATAATTCTAAGCCCATCTGCAGACAGGTATCAAGAAATACTGGGAGATAACATGCAGGATATGCAAAGTGTGGTCACAGAGCCTCATGAGGCTGCATATGAGCAACCAAATGGATATAGCTATGGGGGTATGAATGTTCATGATAATCAACATGTGGGATTGCAAGATGATAATGGCTTCAATGCGATTGATCTTGAATTGGATGCTATCCCCATTGGATGATTTCATGATATATAATAGATCCCCATCAGCTTTGGGTTCTTCTATGCTTGATGCTAGTCAACTGTCGGTTGCAAGTGAGGATATGCAGGTGTTATGTAAGCCAAATGATTGTGATGAGATTGATTCAGATCTGAAGGCTATTCTCGATGATGCCTTGTTGGACTTTGTATGTGTTGATGGTGTGGATGCTTTGCATACTTTGCAACGGCCTAAAGAAGAGGTATATAATAGCATAGAGGAAGCCAATGAAGGCCATGCTTTTCCGTCTTTGGATGAGAAGAATGAATGTTTGTCAGTGGGTGAGCTGGATCCGGGCAAGGTAGATTTGGATGGGATGTTACCAAGTGTGTGTTCCATGCTATTAATGCAGTTGTTACTTGGTGTGGCCATACAATATGTGGTGCAAAGGCTTCAAACATGGCCTGAGGAAAATTTTGAAGCAAATTATTTTGAAGAGCATCCCACTTTGAATGATGAGGGTAATTATGCATATGCAGAGAATCTAAGTGAGGATAGGGCTTCATATGAGCAAAGGATATGGCACATATGCCAAAAGCGATTGGTATTTGATCCAGGTGGGAAAGCAGAACCATTCAGATGTGATTGCTAAGATATAAATGTCTTGCAGGCTAAGGGGATAGGCTAAGATGTCATGCTATGTTTCAACAAAGGATAACCCCTTGTGAGTGGCACTATGTAAATTCTTCTACTGTTTCATGTTTACTAGGGTGATACCAACTGGGCCAGGTTTGACAGGGTTTACATATACCAATGTTGGTGTGCAAATAATGCATGGACACTGAATTCCAGGACCTGTGTGGCACATACCAGAGGATGTGCAGGTTTAGAGGGGGTGGATGTCGTGCCACGGCACGTCCATGGTGTGAAACCATGCATGTGAGGCCATTAAATGCAAATCCAGATGCATGGGATTAAGTGCCTGTGTACATATGGGATATATGGCATGTGGAGGGTTTTGCTTTTGAGGGCGTCGCCAGGTGTACAGGTGAAATGGTTTGGTGTTGAGCTTGTTACAGGCCTGTCTGGAGTAAGGTTCACTGCTGGAAGAGTATCAGCTTCTCGATGGCTCTAGAAATGTATACGCGTCCCCAAGGATACAATGGGCAATTAAAGGTTGCATTTGAAGAAGGTGTGGAACATGGGCAAATAAAGATGTGACCAAGGTAGTATTGAGTATTGGTGTGAAGAGGTGGGTGTGGCCATTCTCTTAGGCCTTAGAAGAGATAAAAATAATAAAACGTGGCCATAAAAGGCATAGCCACATGGGAGCGTTGGGGAGCCGCCAGCGAGAACTCTCGAAGGTTGGCAAAAGCTGCTGGAGGTCACGGCAGGAAGCCTTCCAGAAAGTCTGTGTTCTGATGGAGGGAGGTTTGCTTTAATTCCCTGTGGGTCGAATCGCTAGGTTTCTAAAAGCTGGGGAAATATGTGGAGCGCTATGATGGCTGGTAGCAACTGCAGCCAAGAGGAGCAGGAAGGAGCTGACGGGCTATGCAGGGTGCAATGAAAGGGACTCTCTGAGCAGGTACAAGAAAAAGCTAGGGGGAAGCTCTGGGCGTGTGCAGCAGCAGGTATACACAGAGGGCTGGGTATTTTGTACAGTGGGCTGCAAGACAGAGAAAAAGGCGGCCACTGGGCACGTGAAGTCGTCGGGAAAAGCTCTCTGGGCGCAGCTGCAAGACAGTGAAAAAAGGTGAAGGGCAGCTGGAGAGAAAATGAGAAGGTAGCCGTGTGGTGATGCTAGGTGTGCGTGCGAAAAGAGTCAACAACAGCTGACAACGAAGGACAACGAAGGACAGAAAGCCGCCTCGTAGGTGAGAAGCCTGGGGGCGCTGCAGATAACCAGTCTGAAGAAGAAGGCAGGGCTGATAATACTGGGGCGGGAGCCACAAGGAAGAAGACCTGTGTGAAGAGCTGCGCAGCTGACTGGCGCAGAGGGCACGTGAAAAAAAGAAGGGCCGGGTAGAGAAAGAAGGAGGGCTGTGGTGAGGGTGCAGCGCTCGGGGGGGCAACAGCAGGACAGTGATGATCGGTAAATCGTGATCCGATTGCAGCAGAGATGCAGAGGATGAGGCAACAACTAGAGCTCTGCAAGCTGAACTCATCTGCGCACGTGTGGTTGGCAGCTCTGCTTTAGATACTCAGAGGATAGCATGGCTAGAGGCAAGTAATGCAGAACTGCTAAGAGAGTTGCATGATTCACAAGCGGCCTACGAGCTCTTATCGAAATGTATGCATGAAGCTCAGGTTGAACGGGACAAACTACACCTTAGGCTGTTGGAGTATCTTCAGAGTGGGAAGAACTTTCAGAAGCTGGATGATATAAATGAAAATGAGGATATTGGCATACTTAAGTCACAACTGGCACGAATACAAGAGTTAGAGGCAAAGCTGCAACAAGTACAGAGACCACAGCTTCCTGATAATAATCGTTCAAATAATCAAGAGCTGTGTATCGACACATTACATGACAACTTCCTCACGGTTACCCATTGCATGGAGCTCAGTGAAAATTCAGAGACACTGAAAGGAAGAAGTCTGCCAAGTTCAGTGGGCTTTGGGCTGTACTGTGGAAGAGAAGGGGTGATGAGCATTTCTATGGTGTGTGGCTGACGACTGGGAGCAGTGAAGAGGCTCTGTCTCTTTCTTGTGGAAGATATCAAATTCTGCTAAAGCTATGCTATGGGCTGTCGGCATGCATATGCTGAAGATATGTATACCTTTGTATTTGATGATGTCTTGTGAGTTTTATTTGTTTTGTCTCATGAGTATTGTTGCATGACAAACATATTGTACAAACATATAGCATATGTTATGTGAAGACCTTCCATGATGAATCTTTGATGATGATATATGAAGATGATGAAGAGTTCTCTTGCCATAAGCCTTGTATCATCAGAGTCGAAGATGGTGTGTCTTGTATGAGTTGTGGAGACAATCCCATTGAATGTATGCCTGAGTCAAGAGATTGAGTTAATACCATGCTATACTTTGTTCCATGAGAAGCTGAGAAGACATTTAATGCTTGGGATTTGGAAGCTACTCTCACTGCCAGAAGTCTCGCACTTTCCCAGCGACACCGCCCACGTCACGACAACGTGCCATTTGAAAATAGTCATAATGTTACATGATAAGTTTCTCAATAAATACATAGAACAATAATACAAAAACTATTGAAAAAGTTAACTTGGATAACAAATTAGCTTCAAATCACTACAACAACGTGATATGGGTACTTCTCAGACAAAATCTACATCAACTCCTCTATTGTATTGATTTCTCAAAGAGAACCTTTCATTTGACAAAATAGCACAAGAACAATACACCTAACAACACCTATGACGATAAAATAGGTCCAAATCACTACAACACGATATAGGCACAACAGACCTAATCGACATACCCTCCTCGTGCTGTAGTGATTTCTTGCACAGAGCATTTTATTTCACAAAGTAGGTCATGGAAATAAGTCATAGATAACATACACGGCACATAACAATGTATAGGACAAGAAAGTATGTCCAAAACACTATAACGCGATATGGCTACATCAAAAAAAATTGTAATTCATTCTTTGCATCGTGGTGATTTTTCAAACATTGCCTTTCGTTTGACCCAATATCTAATGAACGTAGGTAAAACATGATATATATGATTGAATATAACATTTAAGACTAGTAGTGATTGCTTGATAACTCACCAAAGAATTACGCAGGGAAAATTTTGAAGTGATGGACACTTGCTTGTTGATAAATCGTAGAGATGGCATAGATGAGGCACGACAGAGGAATACACGTAGCTGAAGGAGGCAGAACAAAATGGGGGCAAAAGACAAGGACACTTGACATTTACCGAGGAGGAGTACCACATTTACCAAGGACAAGCACGACACACGTGCGAAAGAGCACGACACACGTGCAAAAGAGCATGTCAACACGTGCGAAAGAGCATGTCGACACGTGCAAAGGAGGACGTGGGGCTGTACTCATGATGATTACGATCAATCAATTTTTGACACATGTCATCATACATGCACAGAGCACGTGGTGTGCCATCATGCATGTCTACCATGTGTACAGACCGTTAGTTTCCATGGATAAATGTGACCAACATTCATTATTCGTTGCTTCTTTGCTCTCGTGCAATTTTTCTCATAGTCATCACCTTCATGTTGCTTCTTGCTCTCCTACAGTCAACTTCGTTGGTTGCTTCTTACTCTCCCAGTGAATTTCGTGGTATGTTTTCAAATATTTTCGTGTTTCAATTTAGCCGAAGTTATATAATTATTTTATAAATATTCCATCAAAGATTGTTGCTTTTAGATTTTTAAGAATTTAATTTATTTCTCATAAATATTTCATCAAATCAGTACAACGCGAAGAGGAATCTCGGTGAGAACCAACGTACCCATATCGCGTTGTAGTGATTTGCCCACAATGGTAATTTGCTTGCATAAATTTCTTGAAATCACTACAACGCGAGAAGAGGTCTCGGGTGTGAACTCTCTCAAGCATATCGTGTTATGTCCTATTGCCGTTCCTTTTTTTACTTTTTCAAAGATTTCATCGTTTAGATTTTTAAGAAATTGATTTTTTTCTTGACCAAATTACTATAGTGCGAAGAGGGGAGTCGGTGAGAACTTGTAGTGATTTTTCTTACAATCGTCATTGCCTTTGAAATATTGCATCAAATCACTATAACGTGAAGAGAGGGCTCCTTGTTGGGAATTCTCCCACACGTATCGCGTTACAATGATTTTGGCACATTTTTCTTTGTAATTTTATTTTCTCACTAATATTTCATCAAATTACTACAATGCGTCTAGAGATGTCGATGAGATTTCTCCAACGCTTATCGCGTTATACTGATCTTGCCTAATCCTTTATTATCTTACACAGAACTTTCGTCGTCCTTGGCTTGTGGATGGAACCTTTCGGGATTGAGGTGTTGAGTCTAATGGTGCTGGCCTTCAAGAAACCCGAGATGAAAAGTTGTTTAACTTCCTTTATAAAGTTCGTCAGTATCATCGCCATTCTGAAATCTCACGCATGTTTAATTTCAATTTCTCAATCGAAGACATGATTGTTTCTGCTCATTCGTATCTTGAGGAGAAAGGACAACGATTTTAGCATATCACTTTGAGTGGTACAGTCATGTTTGACAGTGTCCAGTACATGCACGTGAATGATATTGTGCCTTCAACTACCCTGAGACAAAAGCTAAACAGGGATGTTTTAAAGGTGCCAGATGATAAGAAGAAGACACACAATAAGTGCCCCATTCACAATCGCAAGTGTCGTCTCGTTGCTTATCCCACTATGGATTTATCTGCTATGTGCTGCTTGAGGATGAAAAAGTTACAAATGAAGAAATTAAGGAGAAGGCAGAGGAACCTCCAAGAGCAGAAGATAAGGTTCAAGAGATTGCGGAGGAGATAAACTTGGCTGCGGAGAGGGACTTAAGTGAGCAATTGGATATTGACGTGCTCACAAGAGAAGACACCTTAGTGGTTACATGTGACGAGCAGCCCTCTATGATAGAGGAAGCAGGGGACATTCCAACCCCACTACTCCCCACATTTCCTATTGGGTGGTGACAAAGAATATTTGTTAACTACAGATATTCAAGCTGTGTTTGACATAAGGGAAGACTAATGTCTGGCCATCATTGCACAGAATCTTAAGGAAGATGAAGATTTTGTCAATCCAGATTTGGATAAGTATCTCTTATTGGATTCAAATATCAAGGACAATGAGTTCCATTATGCTGCCCGACACATTATCTATGATGTACAAGGATGCAAAAAGCTATGAATCCAACCTTCCCACTAAAGGAAAATTTTAGGCTATTCAACAAAGACTTAATATTTCACACATGGGAAGGGAAGGGCCATCCTCATCGGCGGTCCAGGACACTAACTCAACAATCAATATATGGATAGATGATTTACTTGTTAATGACGAAAATCAAAAGATGTGTTTACTTGTTAATTACTTTTTATTGTGCTAAGTAGCTTATTCTATTTGTTGTGTTGGCTCATCAATATTGTTTTGCAGTTGGTTGTGTTTGAGGATGAGTTTCTTGGGTGCAGAGCAAGCAAACGCGTGGGAGGACTCGAAATGGACTCAGCACTGGGAGAGTACATAAACCAATTGAAGTTTCCATAATTCCTTATATTCCACAAGAAATTCTCAAAAGACAATGTAGAATTTCCTTTGTTTGCAAGCAAGACATTATCCAGATACCTTGGGGCATATCCCGTCAGGTGGAATGCAGACAAAGTAATGCTTTTGGAGAAGTAGTTAACGTTGCGAATCTTTGGGCAGGGCCTTGGAGTCTATGCACTAAGGAGTAAATATTACTTAGTCTATACTGCTTATGGATTGGCATGTGGGATTAAGGATCCCAATATGCTAAGTGATTATGGAAAAAGGGAGCTTCTTAGATTCACAAAACTGAGGGTTCCGCTAGTTTGCCAGTTATTACAGGATGTTGCAGAGCCATCTTCAAAAAGGGAAAGGCTTCATGCACTCGAGGATGTTAGTGAGCAGGTTAAGGAGTAGTAGTATACTCCTATCTCTTTAATTATATTCTCTCTTGTGTAATGTCATGACAGTTTTGCATATGATCATTTCTGAATTTGAAATGTTAATCATGGATCTATGGGTATCCAAATCTTCCCATTTCTTTGTTTTGTTCCTCGCCATTCTGCATGCTTAATACTTGCATTAGATCTCCTCCATATATCTTGTTTTCGTTCTTTATTCACAAGTTTTACAGCTTGATTAATTTCGGATGTTGTGAACTGCTACTTCTTTTTGGCTTTGTGTAAAAGCTTCCTATATGTCCACTGATGTAATTTCTCTAAACTATTAGCTTTTTTTGCTCCTCCACCATGTTTTGTATTATTGAAATACCTAGAGCATGCTTGATAATGTGTTTTCTCCATTTCCTGGGTTGACTATATTGATAAACTACCGTACTTCAAGGGGTATGATGGTATATAATATGCTTCAAGATAATAAAAGAATACATTAATTAGTATATTTTTCAATATACAGTATAAAAACTAGTTCAATGCATAATCAATCTAATACCATATAGTGGGTGATGTGTTGATCCGTCCATGCATCAATCATTGATCTCTTGAACTCATCTAGTACTGTTTGAAATATCTCATGGTCCTCCTTCGTCCACACTTTCTTGTCACACAACTTAAACATAGTGTCTAGAGATTTCCACACCTTGATTGTCTGCATGGTCTACTACTGCATTGTGAACACACTTCCATCTGTTATATTTTACGATCTGCACTAATTGTCTTCTTCTATGACCTTCTGGTGTTGGTTCAAATAGAAACCTTCTTGCTTTAACACTCCCCCAATGGAAGGTTTCTTAGGTACATTCTTCCCATCCTTAGATCTTTTTTCATCTTGTTCAATTTTTGCATGTCCTCCATGCAAACCAATGTCTAATAGTGCTTTGATGGATGTAACCTTTGCTATATTAGGCTGTAGAGTCCATGCAAAACATATGCATAAAAATAAGAGTTTTTCAATGATTCTGCATCAAGAGCATGCATTGTACAAATGTGGACACTTAACAATGGAATATCGAGAATTGGCTTGAAGTTTGGGTCTTCCAATACCTCTTATCAAACACCTTTGTACTGCACATGCAATATAAGTAGGGACTCTTTGAATTGGCACCCTTTGACACATTGTGCATATATTTCAGAGTTTTAAGATCACCCACCATATGCCACTCCACCTTATATTGTCCCCCCATGCCTTCCACATCCAAGATTTTGCCATTTCTCTGCTCTTCGCTGATGATCTCGGGTATCGATGTCTTATGAAAGACCCAATGCAGAACATCAAAATTCTTTGATTCTACCTGCAATACATAAGAAACATAGGAATGCAACACCCATTAGTGTTTTTTATATGTAATTCTTTTTTCACAAACATATCTGAGTCTAATAAATTTTACCTCAAACGATCCCAACGATAATATATTATTTTCAGATTGAACACTAAACCATCTAGGATCATCTTTTAGAATAGATGTATCAAGTGCCCTATTCATCAGTGTGATGGTAACCCTTTCTAACTTTCTCTCCTTCACAATTTGACACTCATCAAGCTTTAGCACAAATTTGAGGACACCATCACATTCTTCAGGAGTAACTTCAAACAATTAAATAGCATATGATTGTAAGGCCTCCAAAATATTATTGTATCTATTGTAGACCACATCTCCTGTTGGTGCAGCATAGGTGTCTTCAATATGAAATGGGGTTCCCAGTGCTTGCAGTACCTCTTTGTTTACTTGTTTACGCATTTTTTTAACCAAAGAAGGATTTGGAAATAATGATCCTTTCGTACTAGAATCCTTCATCTTTTCTTGTTGCAAAGTCTTATAAATGGCTGAGTACCCTCTGTGTGATATACCAGCCTCATTAAGTATTGCCTAGATGTCATGTGGATTGAGTTGATTCTCTTTGAAAAAGTCATCTATTTGCTTTTCTGAGACCTTATTATATTTCTTCTCGTTCATTTTAGTACTTCTATATACTAGCGATATAAAAGAAGACTTAAATGTGCGCTAGAAGGTTCTGTCATCGTTGATTCTTTATCAGGGTGCAATAATGATCTGATGTCATATTGAAATGAAGAAATTGATATACATGAACATATGCAATAATGATTGCTATTCATAAAATATCATAATAGAAACAATAAACCAGTTAATAGAAAGGAGCTTACTTGATTGCATGTATTCTCTTCTTGATGCCACCACCTCCTAGCTTCATTTGCTCAATATCCCTTAGTTTTTTTTGTCGTCTAATGAGGTCTGCTTATGTCTTAATTAAGACATTTATTTTTCAAGCCCTAAAATGGTTTCCTTATTACTTAATAACTTCTGCACACAATGCTCCATGGTTTTCTTCAAATGAATGTTCTCCTTCTCAAACATATCTCTTTCTAATTTAAGAACATTGCTTGTTGCTTCCAAATGATGTGTATATCCTAGGAGCCCATTATAGCCATCTCTAATAAAGTTAAGCAGAGATATCGTATTCCTAAATGGGAGTGTGGAGTTTGTAAAAGGGTCTTTTGGATATAACCTCCCATCAATCCATAAATCTATGTTTTTCTTCCCTTGCATCCTTAACATTTCTTCAGAAAAGCAGTACACAAAGTATTAGGTTTATTTCTCTTACTTAGAGGTTCATATTCATGTTCAAGCTCAATGTGTAGATTGTAAATGTCTCTTTTCTCTGTATTCCTCCTTGCTCTTGATCCCTCTACCATCCTCTTGGTTCTCTCTGTGTTCCTCCTTGCTCTTGATTAGTAAAAAAATCTGAATGGAAAGAGAAAGGTGCCAAAATAGTAAAAAGAAGTGAAGAGTCCAACTAATTTGCAAGAAAAACCTTGATTTTGAAGGTACCAATATCCGCAAACTTTGATATGTAAAACCTTCAAAATTTGAGGTAAAGTTTCTTGCAGGGAGGGAACTCGAAAACCTTAGAAATTTGAGGTAAAATTTCTTGCAAGGAGGGAACTTGAACTATTTTTGGATGATCCTTTGGTTCAAATTTTAAGAAATATTCTATTTCAGCTTATATGTAGAGATTTTGAGATATAAGCCATTAAACTTGGAGAATTGACCAATTCATTGTTCACGTAGTACATATAGTACATGAACAGATTGAAGACTTCGAGAACTAGCAATATTCTATAATTTTTATGTACATTTAAGAATAGAAATATATCTTTTATATCTCAAGAAAATGCCAAGAGAAAATATGCCAAAATCAATTTCACTTTATTTTTTAGGCTTTTTGGATTATCTCTCTCTAAGCTTAGTTGGCACTTCTTACAGGGCCCAAAGTTGAGTCCAAAATTCTCCTAATGAAGGGGTATGAAGTTAATATTGAAACAAATCCTCTTGACACAAAGGAATCCCCAAAATCTTTGCCCACAAGTCAATAATCAGTTTTTATTTTCCAAGGAGAGAGAGAGAATGAAGCAAAAATATGACATTTCTTTCTATTAACCAGTTCTTGATTAACACGGTTTAACAACAATTGACATAGACAAATCTGTGAAATCATTGCTTGGTTACTATTGGGACCATGAGGGAATACCAATTCTAGTTTTCCAAGTAGGGTACTAACCCCCCGAGAGGCCAACACCAATTCTATAACTTTCATAGCTCCTTTTTATTTCTATAATTGCCAAGGACTCCATAGAGTCCTAAACTCCCCGGCAAAGAATGTACCACCAATCCAAACTATAGCTCCACCAACTCCTACATGTGATGTAGGAGTTGGTGAGGAATTTATCAGCAATCTATAGCTCCACGAACTCCTACATGTGATGTAGAATAATCATAACACTAGTATTCCCATAGTAAGTGTACAAGGTTACCCTATTACCTTTAAATAGTTTCACTCAATTACGAGATAAGAAAAAAGGGGACTCCAATGTTCAAAAGGAAGTGGCATCCAAATCTAGACGAAGAAGATGAGCTAATAAGGTGGAGTGACCAAGTTGTGGTACACAACAAATCCTATGAGGACATCTCTATAAGTCCTCCTTCTCAAGTTGTGGTACAAAGAAAATCCTATGCGGACACAACCACCATCTGTACGAATCCTTCTTCTCAAGGAGACAACTGCGGTGCAAGCTAAGCAAGGATCATCACAAAAAGAAGTTCCACCAAAGACTCCTTAAGGAGTGCGTGAATTGAAATGGGAAGGCTAGAAGAAGCTACCAAATTGTTGGTGTAGAAGTGCTAAAAACAATTTTAAGGCAAAGCTCAAGGCTAGCAAGAACATTGAAATAGTGCATCCAAATTTTAAGATGTTCCTTACTACCCTCTGAAGACATTGGACATAGCAAGCCAAATCTTAGAGCTTCCAAAAGAGAAGTTCAATCAAAGCTTCGAACAGTAATTCATATCTATTTTTTTTAAAAGTTGACATGCACCATTCCCTATTCCTCATGGACTTATGCATTGTTGTGCTTTCATTGACACATCATCTATTCATAATATATTTACTCATGAAATTTAAGAATTATTAGATAAACGCAGGCTTATGAACTTCAATGCTTCAGTTATTAAAGGGTATTGATGAACAATGCACGTGTTGTTGGTTATTTAAATCTTGATATACACACTCAAAATGATCACTTAATTGAAAAGTTCCTTGTATCACATATAGGGTGGAAATGATCACTTGATTGAAAGTTCTTTGTAACATATGTAGGGTGGATCAAGAAAACTAGAATGACCAAATTGCAAAATGATCACTTGTCAATGGATTGGAAAGTTCTTTCGATCATGCATAGGGTGGATCTCGGGGGTTCAAATAAAGGGGTTTTTTAATTCAAAATTTTAAGGTAAATTTATATAAATATATTTATAGAAGGGATTTTTTAAATCGATTTTGGAAAAAAAACCGGTAAGTACATAAAAAAGGGGTCATTTTATTTATGAAAAATTCACAGGTAAGGGATTTTTTAAATACCCCTTGAATACACGTAATACCCCTTGAACACACGTAATACATAGGATTTCTTAGTAGTGCACCCCTCGAGGGGTGGATCTAAAACCTACAATGACCAAGAATGACCAAACAAGAATGATCACTTGATCTCGAAAACTTCTTTATATCATGTGTAGGGTGGATTAAGAAAACCATAATGACCAAGAATGATCACTTGATTAGAAAGTTCTTTGTATCATGTGTAGGGTGGATTAAGAAAACTAGAATGACCAAAGTGTAAAACTAATTTTGCTAAAGGGAGGCACAACTATCTCCATGTTATGAAAAGGGAAATCAAACCCATATATTTCCTACTCTAAAGAGAAACCCCAAGAAAAGAGCATAGATAATTAACCCAAATCTTATGTTGAATTTCACCAAGGAGTTAAAGTACCTTGTATAGGATGTTTTAAGAATATAATATACCTTGGTGATAATCCAAGGAAGTGTAGATTTTTTGTGATTGGTATATTTTCCAAGTGAGAGTCCATTCGCTTCAGTATAAAAGTGCTTATCACTCATTAATGTATTAAGAACATTCTTAAGCATGATGAAAGTGCTTATCACTATTGTATTTAGAAACATTCTTATGCATAAGAACATGATTCTTATGCATAGTAAAAGTGCTTATCATTATTGTATATTAAGAACATTGTTATTTATAATGAAAGAGAGACTTGACTAATTGTTGTGTGCAAGATACTCTTGGCTAACTCTTGTGTGTGTGTGTGTGTGAGAGAGAGAGAGAGAGAGTCAATCCTATTACTACGTATTATACCTTTAGCTATTTTGGCTAACTCCTATGTGTAAGAGTCTTGGCTAACTCTTTTGTGTGTGTGTGTGTGTGTGTGTGAGAGAGAGAGAGAGAGAGAGAGGGAGGGAGAGTATCCTATTATGCATTGTGCCTCTAGCTATATTTCTTATATGAGGAGAGAGATTCTATTCTGTTATGCATTGTGCCTCTAGCTATATTGCTTGTATGTGAGAGAGCGAGAGTGAGAGAATGGACCATTATGTTGTGACAAAGGAATTGCAGTGAGTGACATATCGTGCAAAGTGAACATAGTAAGTGGAGTGGGAGGATGGCTTAGTGTGCGTAAGCAAGCATTATCTTCTCATTCTAACCTAAATAGGGAATCATCCTAACCTAGACAAGGAATGTGGACATGGTGGATCCTTGCCATTTTTCTCCTCTAAGTCCCTCACAAATACCCCAATGTGCTCCCCCTTCCAATGAAAAAGCAAACATGTTATAATACCTACTGATACACTATTTAAGATGTCCCTTTGTACCAATAGCCCTATAACCCAAGTGCACTTTCATGTACACACTCATATGTGCATGCACTCACACACAAGGGGGGGGGAGAGAGAGAGAGAGAGAGAGAGAGAGAGAGAGAGAGAGAGAGAGAGAGAGAAGGGATGTGATTGCCTTCACCTAATAATTTGACATTTCTTTATTTTCTTTCTTTTACGATAAAATGATAAAATGATGTATGTGGGTAGTAAGAAACACACAACAATATGATTTAAGGCATAAAGCCAATGAAGTGTGCTTGTTGTGATCTAGGTACTACTTCCTTGGGTGACTAGTTTGGATCTAGCACATGAATGGATGCAAAAATTGGCAATTGGTATAACATTCTCTTTAGTAGTTGGGAAAAATTTTTGTATACAACAAATGCACAAAAATGCTATATTGTCTATATTGGCTTTAGTAGTTGGGAAAACAACAAATGCTGTATTGTTTTTATTGGAATAGCGCATTTTGTAAGTTTGACTAGGCATATTCTCTCTCTCTCTCTCTCTCTCTCTCACACACACACACACACACACACACACACACAAAATCATGAACAAGGATGCCTAAGAGTGAGGATATAATTTTATGATAACCCCTGGAGAGGTTTGAGACCCCAACATCTCTCTAGATGCATATTTAAAGCTTACTATAGCTTCCCACTCTAAGTGGTTAGGTCTCCTAGTTAAAGAGATTTACATATTCTAACAAAATTAGCATGATCCTTATTTGGACCATAATCTACATTATAACGGTAGGACTAATAATAACCCTTCTCTTGACTTTTTTTAAAATTATGCTCATTTCATCATATTAAATAACCTTCTTTCCATACAAATCATGGCATACTCGGTTATTTTGACGAAAAGCAAACCCAAAATATTTGTTTATGATGCTAGATCAACATCTCTCCATTTAGATCATGCTCCCCGCATTTACACACATTTTAAAAAAACACCCTAACATTAATATGGATTTGTGGTGAACATTGGATAAATATATCGATGTTTTCACATTGTACATTGTCATTGTGTGTGCATACAATGTGATTCACATTGATTTGTGGTGTTGGATAAACATATGTGCATACAATGTGATTCACATTGTATGCATACAATGTCATTGTGTGTGCATACAATGTGATTCACATTGATTTGTGGTGTTGGATAAACATATCTATATTTTCACATTGTACATTGTCCTCATGTGTGCATACCTCTACGGCTTAAGACTCTGTGAATAGCACCAAAAGGCATGATAGCCCCTTTTTGTCTTTGAATAAAATAATCACAAAATTTAGTGAAAGTTTACATTAGAGCTAATTTATGGACATGAACATAACATCAAGTAAAGTAGAAGGGTGCATAATTAGTAAGGTTTTTCTTTCTTTTTGTGCTTCTTTTTCATCATTTTTTCTCAAGACCTCCATGGCCTCCATGTGTGTCAGATCTATCTTTAAAAATTAGTGAGTTCGATTATGTTTGATTAATAATATGAAGCAATAAAGAAGAAAACGGGTATGTTGCACGTAGAAAATTTCCGTATGAATTAAAGTATTATACTATCCCAAATCTTAGTTTTATGTTTGCTTAATAATACGAATCAATAAAGAAAAAAAATAGGTATGTTGCACATAGAAAACTTCCATATGAATGAAAGTATCATACTATATATTAGGTGTTGGAGTTTTAACTGGTGCCCCCAAGTTGGAGAGAATGTGAGGACGACTACGATGCAATGGCCATTAGAGAAACACTGAGTAGGGGTGAAGATTTTCTATTATTAGACACCAACAGAAGTGATGGCAAGAGTGGAATTGAGATATAAAAAGGGCATTATATAACTCATTAAATTATTTTTAATTTCATGGTCATGTAGGGGTATATATATATATATATTTAACAATGGGAATAAGAGAAGGACTATGCTTTGAAGATGTGGACATTGAAGTGAAGGGCTTGGGAATCGACGAGTTCGAAGACGCACACGTCGTTCACCTTCAACTCGTGTGCTTTTGCAAAACGAGCCCATCCTCCACACACGTACAGCCTTTCACGCGTGCGGGCTTCCCCTAGCCACCTGCACTTCCACTTTTGGCCGGAAGAGTCCATAAATGTGATGGTCACATTTTTGCTTGGCATATGCCTCCTCACAAATGACATGGGCAAGATCTGTTATGCCATGAGCATCAATAATCTGTTAAAATACATAATTAGAAAATCACTAATTTTCCTATCAATGGCCTACATTGTCTAGCTTCACAATGAAGAGACTCTTCACTAAAAAAGCAAAAAAAATTTAGAAAAATTATCCCTTGTAAAATTTATTTTTTTAAAAAAACAATGAAGAGACCTACCACAGCCTTCTTTTTTTCCTTTTTCTTGTTCATGAGCTAAAAAATCAACGAAATTTCTTTTGAGAATCACACAATAATTAGAAAATTTGGTCAGAAATGATTTACTACTAGTGAAGATTATGGATTTAATACTAGACCAAGCGCTTATTAGAGGTATGACCTTATAAACTATAGACACCAAGTTAATTAATTTACATGTGTATGTAGAGGAAAAACTAATATTTGAAAAAGTAAAGGATAAGGTAAATAGATATAGCCCTCTTGGCCACCTTACAAGGATTAAGATAGTTACAAGTTTTGTGAAAGCATCACCTTAATGAAGCTATATGTGCCTCATTCTGCATATTTTTTATAACTAAAAAGATCATGCAATACAATTGGGTTAATGCCTACTTGTATAACCAAAAAGATTAAAATAAGGTGAAGCATGTTAAATGGGAAACTAAGCATAGGTAGAGGATTAAGGAGAACTCACCAGCTTTTGGTCGCCACAGATGGTGGAGATGTTCATCAACTTTGTCACGTTTGGGTTGTTGAGTTTACAAGCAATGGTTTCATGGATGGCTTTAGCTCTTTCTAAGGCCCTCACGGATGCAAGATCATTGTTAATACTATCATCAGCACCACACGTGCTAGTAGAGCACCTTTGCTCTTCTTGATCATCATCATCATCCATATGGAGTGTACCTGGAGAGCAAGTTCTTTGCTCTTTTTGATTATTATCATCATCATGTATATCACCTCTATCATCAACACACGTGCCAGTAGAGCTTGGGGGGAAAGGCCTTTGCTCTTCTTCATTATTAGCACCTCTATCATCAACACACGTGCCACTAGGGCATAGGAACTTGGTATGAACATCATCATCTATATTGATTGTATTTGAGGGGCATGGCCTTTGCTTTTTTTGAAAATCATCATGATCATCATCACCATCATCATGTGTCTTGCATGTGCTTGAGCATGTCAAGAGTTTGGTATAAGTGCTTGGAAGGCACTCCTTGCCCTTCTCCACACCCTCTTTTAGCTCAAACATGCGAACTTTAAATAAGTTCCTGCCAATGTAAGTGAACATGAGCACATCCCCTTCTTCCAAGCCATGGTCTTGGGCAAACTTTTCCCACCCCGGGCTTGATAGCAGCATAGAATTGCTATCCTTCTGGAAATGAGAGCACCATACCCACCCACTTGGCCCCTCTAGCTTTGCCTCTCCCACACATTTGCTAAGGTTGCAGTCTGCAAAACGCTTTGGGAATCTCTGCGTCAAATCAAGCAAACTTGTCAGCAAATTAGTAGCCATAATCTAGAGGTGGTGGATGCTTAATTGAAGCTAGATTAAGCAGAGTGATTGGATAAAATTAAGCAAACTAATTGCGAGCAAAGGTAGAGCTATAATCTAAACAGGTGGTGAACTTTTAAATTGAAGCTAGATTAAAAAAGAGTGATTATTATACTTGTGAATCGAAGCTCGATTAAGAAGAGTGATTGGACAAATTAAGCAAACTAATGTAGAGCTATAATCTAAAAAGGTGGTGAACTTCTAATCGAAGATAGATTAACAAGAAGTGATTATACTTGTGAAGATCGATTAAAAATATTGGATTTATTGAGGATAGATTAACAAAGAGCTATAATCTAAAAAGGTGGTGAACTCTTAAGATTAAAAAAGAGTGATTATCGAAGCACGGAGAAAAGGATTAATGGCCTCATTAATGCATGCAGAGACGATTAGTGCCCTTAATTCGTGCGACAATTGATGTGCAGGGATAAGAGACAGGGTTTTACCATGTGGCAATCAGGGTGGGATGCAAGCATGGGGGTAGAGACGACACGGAGGAAGCTTGGGGCGATGTCAGGCCTGGTGGTGGTGGCGGCGTAATGGGATGCATAGCAATGGCTTGAGCATTCGAGGCAGGCAATGTACTCGAGGTCGACGATTGAATGCTGGCGAGAAGCAGGCGGCGTCGGCGTCGGCGGCGTCGTCGCCGCCATGAATTCAATATGCGCTCACCACCACACGAGGAAGGGACGATTTTGATGAGACCATTGAATGCTGGCGAGAAGCAGGCGGCGTCGGCGTCGGCGTCGCGTCGTCGTCGTCGTCGCCGTCGCCGCCATGAATTCAATATGCGCTCACCACCACACGAGGAAGGGACGATTTTGATGAAGGGCCTGCATGCATGCATGCATGCATCTGCCTAGTGTGCACGTGCATGTGCATGAGAGCAATAAGTAGATGCTAACGTGGCACTAGTTCTCTTGACAATTATCGTTATAATAACACCTCCAATCCTTCAGATAGATTTGACTCATTCCATCAATCATCTTTTCAATAACATAACAACCCCAAGTAGATGCAATCTTTAAGAAAAGTTTGACTCATTTCATCAATAATCTTTTCTATATAACACTTTGTTCTATAATCCAATGAGACACTCTTCTATGGAAACTTGCATGCCCATGATTCATTGTAGGAAAGGCCGCATTAACCTTTAGGGTGAAAGCATGATAAGGTGGTACACTTTCTATACCAGTTGCATTGATTGCTACCACACTTGAAGACAGCCAATATTAGTGGATTTAATATCATCATAAGATGTATTTAGCAATTTATCTAGTGCCTTTAAGATATAATAAATGTGAAACAAGATTAAACAACCATGTTTTATTTCTCTAACTCTGTATAAAAGTGTTTCACAACCAGCTGTAAACCATTGTCCAGGACACAGGTTTTCAGTCCACCTTATCATGCTTTCGCCCTTCACACTCTTGAAAATGTGACTTTGCATGGACCTGTGCCATTAGCACGATGGAAGAAGTTGGTAATACACATACTAGTTTTTGGAAAAATTTGATGGGATAAAGGGGACTCGGTTGACTTTCTATAAATCTTATGTATTAATATTTCCATAGCACCTTGTAGCTTGAGCTAGTTTTTGTACTTTTGTAAGTTTAATCTTTGTATAGCTTCTTTAAGCCAACTAAGTATTGTATATTTCCATTAGTTATTGGTCGTATATTAAATCCAATTTTGCATAAAGGAATGAATTAAACTTCTTTGTAGGCAAAGGAATGAGTGCTAATGTCTCACTAGTTCTATGCTCTAGTGATTTCACACGCTAGAGAATCACAAATACCATTACGATAGCTCCAACCAAAGAAATTATTTAGGAACAATTTATCCTACAATCCAATGAGCACTTTGATGGAAGACGATTTTCCATGATACCCCCTGGGAAAGGTCACACATTAGGGAAAAAATGGACTAAGAAGGGCCCTCTCTCGGAAGTGCCATGTCATCACTTTTCTAGAAAAAAGGGAGCCGTGGTGAACCTTATGTATCTGATGTTAAAATCCCACATGTGACATTGTTAGAAAACCCTTGAAAAGCATATTCTAAATCTACTATCTCTGACAAATTTGGGATGTTATTCCTTCTCCGCTAATAGGTAGCTTCCAACAATTTCTAACAATTGTAACATCTATGTTACATAGATGTCACAATCGTTGGAAGCTACCTATTAGTAGGGGGAAGTGGAAGCTACCTATTGGTGGGGAAGGCACATAACTTAAGCATATAAACTCCAAGTTAAATTTATCAGAGGTAGTAGATTTAGATTCTACTTTGCAAGGGCTTTCAAATGATATATCACATGTGGGGGTTTTGATGTAAGATACACAAGGTTCACCATGACCTCCTTTTGATGGCATAGCTCTTCTTAGAGAGCCCTTTTTTAGTCTAATTTTTTCTAATATGAACCTTTTCACTTTG
This sequence comes from Cibotium barometz, assembly GCF_041138505.1. Taxonomy (NCBI): domain Eukaryota; kingdom Viridiplantae; phylum Streptophyta; class Polypodiopsida; order Cyatheales; family Cibotiaceae; genus Cibotium; species Cibotium barometz. The sequence continues at coordinate 11,878,756 of NC_141106.1, read as the reverse complement.
AAAATGTCACTTCTTCACATTTCTATTAATATTAATGGATCCATGCTAATGGCATGAAGGAAGGGGGCGCTCATACATACAAGATTTGTTAAAAATTATTTTGGATAAAGATGTTTTTAACCTCCTATAAATCTTTTATATTTTTAGTTCTATATGATAACGAACCTTGTACTTTGTGCTCATGTTTATGCCTCCATATTATATATACTAGTATTGCACCCGCGCATTGCTTCGGCCGACCAAGGTTCCAGAAAAGAACTATTCCCTCTCTACAACCATCTCTCTCTCTCTCTCTCTCACACACACACACACACACATGCACATGCACATGACCCTCTCCCTCTCTCTGTCATGTACACACACTCTCAAATGTTGAAACTCTCTCTCTCTCTCTCTCTCACATGCACACACATATACACACCTGCTCTCTCTCTCTCTCTCTCTCTCTCTCTCTCTCTCTCACACACACACACACACACACATGCACACACTCTCTCTCTCTTCTTACACTCTCCCACACATAGAAGTGCTCTCTCTCTCTCTCTCTCTCTCTCTCTCTCTTTCAATCTCTCTCTCTCTCTCTCTCTCTCTCTCTCACACATGCACACATACACATATGTAAATATATAATATATACAATATTATGTTTTAGATACATAGACACATATACTTATACATATATACATGTATTTAAAAATATAAATACAAACATCGATATAATTTAATTAATTTTGATTAAATTTTAATGTGCGAAGATGGGTGATAAGTTGTGGTCACTTTTAAATATATAGATAGATATATCATACACACATCTAAACACACACACACACACACACAAAAACATATATATATATGTATATATATATACATACATACATACATACATATGTATGTATGTATATATAAATGTAAATAAAAACACACACACACACATGTATACACACATATACATATATGTTTTCTATTTAATTTATATTTTATTAAAAGCTACTTTTTATTCTCTATCTCTCACTCTCTTTCTCTCTCTTTTCACCCTCCCTCATTACATCTCTCTCTCTCTCTCTCTCCAGGTCTGCCCCATCTCACTCTCTCTCAAGCACATTCTACACATAGATGCAGATGTACGCACATGCATGCATATACTCTCTCTCTCTCTCTCTCACACACACACATGCACATGTACTAATGCAAACACACACTCTTTCCCCCTACACACTCTCACACATAGACTTCCATGTCTATGTCTCTCTCTATGTTTCTCTCTCTCTCTCTCTCTCTCTCTCTCTCTCCACACACACACACACACACGGGTGGTTGCAAGATGAGGTTATCTAGTTTCATGTAGTGGGTGCCCTTGGCTTTAGCTGGAAAACAGGCATTTTTTCAAGAAGAATAGCCAATCTCTCCTAGTTAGCCAAGGAGTTTCACTTCAAGGTCTTCTAATGAAACATCATATGCAAAGTTGAGCATCTAAAACTATAATCTGATCGAATATCCAATAATTGTAAATCCCCTTTTCTTTGGGAACCAAGTTTGTATACAGGCCCTGTCGTAGGTTTAGACAGGTATAGTGAATGTGAGTAAATTACCTATAACTTTTACATTATTACTCATATGATGTTCCCACTTTGCATATCACAAATACAAATAACATAGATCTTAACTTGATTTATCGAGTAATTTTTGATGTGTTCTACTATTTTCTATATTATTTAAAAGGTATTAGAATTGTTAAAAAACATACTATTTTATCCTCCCACCACATCTACCATTTAAAATGCTCAAATTATTTGGATCTAGTGATGATTATATTGGGAAAGATTAGTATAATGTGGGTATAAGGTAAAATTACAAATCTAATGGTTGGATTTTTGTAGATTTACTTTGGAAAATTTGTTATGACTGTCAGAGGTCCATTAAATCAATTGTAATTTAATTCTAGAAAATTAAATATTGAATCTTTCAATCTAAAAACTCTAGGGATCAATACTCTTGTTGCCATGAATTCATTTAAAAAAATTAGCTTAATTTGAGTATAGGAAGGTCCATTTTCAATCCTCCCAAGTGAAAATTCCCATATTGTGTCCACTCTCCCCTTTTCAAGTCTAAAACCAATCCTAGTTAGGTTTGGAAATCTAGGCTTGGTAAACTTCAAAGCTTAGGTTTCATTCCATGTGTGAGGCTTGGGTAGGCAAAATCTTATATATGCATGCCACTTTATGTCCACATGAGCTTCGAGAGGATCCACATAAGCAGCTTGCCACCTCAGCTTGCCACCTCCACCCTCCATGTAAACATAGTCAACCTAGTTGACTCCCCACCTCATCATCCTAGTCATCATTAATGCCACATCTTCTTGCCACCTTTGCATGCCACCTCGCACTTGGTGACATGGCATGCCACATCACGGAATTGCCACATCAACCATAATAGTGCCACATGTCAAGAGAATGCCACGTGTCATGCACGCATGTGACACGTGGCACCTCCTTCCCACCTCCCCTTTTTTTTCAAAAATATATTTTTGAAAAAGTTAATTTAGTAATTTAGAGAAATAGAATATAGAATTTTAAATAATAAAATATATATAACTTATTAAATAAAAGAATTTAAAATCACTAATTTTAAAGGATTATATTTTGGGATTAGATCAATAATAATATTATTAAAGTTCATATTATTTAATTTAAAAAAATAAAATTTTTAATTTAATATTTCTTAAATTTTTTTTATGTAGAACAAACCTTTGAATAAAATTTAAAAAAAATACTTCATGTAGAATAAATCTTTGAATAAAATTTTAAAAAAATACCTTATTAAAAAAAGCAGTTATATAATTATAAAATAAAAGATAAATTTATATATCTAGTAATGATAAATATTTAGACTGGTTAATAAATATTATTAATAATATTGATTTTTAAGTGGATAACAGTTTATCTTTATGTTTATCTTAACTATCCAATCAATCTTAGATAGGAAATCCAATGAGATTTGAAGTGGATAACCTATTTTTCCTATATAATCACACATCTCTAGTACTATCCCACAATTATCTCTAGTACTATCCCATCGTTGAGTCTTTATAATATTTTCTCTCTTAGCTTCCTTGAGAATGGGTTCTCAAAGTCGTAGGAGTCGAAAACGTGATAGGACTTCTCCCCGTCCACCAAGTTCAAGAGGAGGAGAGGAGAAGGGTAGCTCGTGAGAGAAAGAGAGAGTGGAGAGCACGTCAACGAGCAACACCTTCCGTTTGGCGATGATCCAAGCCTTGCTCCTCCTCTTCCACTTCCTCTCCCTCCACCCTCTTCCCCCCCCACTACCCCTTAGTTTAGATAATCCACATGAACCCGCCCTTCCTGAGTCCCCTTCTCTTCTACAAGAACCCACCCCCCCTCCTTTGGGTGCCCCTAGTGTGGATAGGAAAGAACTATCAAAGTCAGGGGCACATCGTCGTGCCCATGCAATCTTCCATTCCTATTTCAAAGACCTCACGCCTTCATCACAGGCATGTGTGCTTGATGCTTTGATTGATCTGCCCAACATGGCCAACTGCAGGGCACTTTCCGACATTGGAGGTCGAAGAGAGAGGAGAGCTGGCATGGCGGTGCTACAAAGTGTTCGTCATTCCTATATAGTTAACAAGAAGAGGAACTCTGCGGACGCTTTGGCTACTCGACGGGCTATTGTGGCAGCCATAAGTAGCTCCCAAATGAAGGGTAAGGTTAGTGCCACATCTTGCATCCTTTCCATAGCACCACACGCACTTAGAGTTGGGTCTATTAGGCGACAAAGTTTAGATGCCAATGAGGTTGGTGCTTTGTGGGCAAGTAGTGGTCGTGTAGCTAGGCATGATCGCCTACTAGATGAAACCACTAGAACCTTGATAGAAAGTTTTTGGGAGGAGAATTGTCGTGCCTCACCAGTTTTCAAGAAAGCTTTGCGTAAGAGAGTGACAAGAGGAGTGTTCATTGAGCACACGGTGCTTGCTTTCTTAAAATGACCCAAACTGAGTTGTATTCTCAGTTTGTGGCTTCGTATCCAGAGCTTAAAATTGGGCAAAGGTCATTTGAGGGGTGTAAGCCTTGGTTTGTGAGGTACTCACGTCAGCGTGACACATGTTATTGTCGCTACCATGTTGAGTTCAAACTTTTTTATGATGTGTTCCATTCTCTTAGTGGGCATAGAGAGTTGCCTCGTAGTCCTCGTGATTTCATCCACTCTCTTTTGTGTGCACGCACGGAGGATGCCCAGTTCCATAGGATGCCTTGTGTGGAGAGCAATTGCACATCATGTGGTTCACTTGCACATCTACAGATGGTAGATCTTGATGCAAGTGACCAAGAGATAGTGGCATGGCAACGTTATGAGTATGTGACACACCAGCTCCAGAGTGGTGACAGTCCAGGAAGTTGCAGCTCGTGGACAAACATACACCACGTTGTCACTTCACAGCCACATTTAGGGAGCAGATCTACCCCTATATACGGCACAGTCATTGTGCCAAGTGGCAGGATCATCAGTTCCGAGCATGCCTGGCAGAGTTTCCTATTGGTGTGGTCGTCTCTGTGATTGATTTTGCAGAGAACTATACCTTCACACCTTTTTAGGAGATACAATCTGAGTATTACTTCTCAGAGCAGGTAATGGTTATATTTCATAATATTTGTTTCGTGTTTGAGCTACATTACTTATTTGATTTTTTGTGTCTTTAACGTCTGTATTGCTTACCTCACCAGGTTGCTATTATGGTCCACATTAGCTATCGACATGCAGAGGCTCATGTAGATGGGATAACGAGTACCCCCGAGACCCGTGTCATTATTCGAGAGTATCATTTCTATATCAGTGATGATCGTTCACATGATGCACATTTTGTGCAACACTGTTTTCGTCTCCATGACGATTTTTTAGGAGATTGTGGGATCATACGTGGCCAGCGATGGGTTTGGTCGGATGGTTGTGGCGCACAGTTCAAGTCATCACGACAATTCTATTGGCTCTACAGGTACTACTTATGGTTCTCTTACATTTGCAATTAAACTAAATTCACTAGAACATCTTAAAGAAAACAATAACTAAGACTATCTTTTATGGATTTATAGGTGGCATGTGCAGTCTAGTATCTCAGTGATTTGGTCATTCTTTGAGACTGGTCACGGGAAGGGAGAGCATGATGGTGCGGACGCGTGTGTGAAACGTGCCCTGAGGCATCATCAACTGCGGCGGCAGGATGCTCAGCGGTTCAGAGATGCGGGCCACGTAGTCGAGTGGTGCTCCCAACATTTGTGTGGGAGTGCAGCATCATCGTATCCCAAACGTGATGCTTGGATTGTCAGGAGATTTTTTTGGCATGTGGATGGTGGCATGATTGACCGTAGAGCCTCCCATGATTGTGACACACAGTACCTAGCACCTTGGGCTTACATTCCATCAGGAGCATATGCATGGCGCCCCCCATGATTTACACACGACGGTTTGCATGCTTCTGTGGAGCATGTATGGATGGCGATTGGTCACATTGTGCCTCAAGAGGATGGGCAGATGCATGGATACAGACATTCCTCTCCCCCGAGCATCCTTCACATCCAGTGTTGTCTGATGAGCACACAGGTCCTGCGTTCATGGTCAGTTATGATGACCTGATAGATATGCTACAGGAGGGTGATGTATTTGCTGTCATTGCCAGTGAGGGAAATAGCGAGGGAGTAGACTACTATCTGATGAGTTGCACTAGGCCAAAGTGCATCCTTGACTAGGATACAGTGGATGATCATGGGTTTTCTTATGACGCCCATAGCATGATTGTGGCAGGCCGGTTCTACCAGCAGATTCGACTTCATCGGGGGAGTCTTGAGTTCCAGCAGTGGAAGTGGGAGTTAGAGGCATTTCAGTTCTCTCATCTAGTGGTTGCTACCAGGCTCACTCTTGATCGAGTACAAAGTCGAAAACACAGTTCTCACCCTTGTTTTCGGCTTCGAGTGGATGACCATGAGAGCATTCTAGAGCAGTTGAGAGCTAGAGAGGGTGCTACAGTTCTCACCCTCGTTTTCGGCTTCGAGTGGATGACCATGAGAGCAGTTGAGAGCTAGAGAGAGTGCTACTGACTAGATCTCTATCTTGATAGTGATAGACTAGCTGGGTTAGCTCACTTACATTGTACTTAGATTTTTTTCCGGCTTCGAGTGGATGACCATGAGAGAATTTTAGAGCAGTTGAGAGCTAGAGAGGGTGCTGCTGATTAGATCTCTATCTTGATAGTGACTAAACTCAGACTAGCTGGGTTAGCTCACTTACATTGTACTTAGATTTTTTGGGAGTGACTAATCTCAGAATAGCTGGGAGAGCTCATTTTCAAAATACCTTGATCTTTTGAGTTAGTGGTGGTTAGCTGATGTTTATATCATTATGAGTTTTCTCATTATTGAGGATCATTGCATTTTGGTTGATGTTCATGTTTTACTGATTTTTTTACACTTTGGCTATCATATCGTTTGTTGAAAAATCCGCACTCGGCGCTAATTACCAATCCAAACATGCCCCGATTGTGACCATCCTTTGCAAGCATGTGCGGGTGGGTCTCCCCCACATGCTTGCAAAGTTTGGTTCCCATCGGAGCATGTTTGGGTACGATGATATGGGAAAGGTCCGGATTTTCCATGGCCTCTTAAGCACCAAGAGACTTGAAAAATCCGCACTAGGCGCTAATTACCAATCTAAACATGCCCCGATTGTGACCAACCTTTGTAAGCATGTGAGGGTGGGTCCCCCCCACATGCTTGCAAAGTTTGGTTCCCATCGGAGCATGTTTGGGTACGATGGTATGGGGAAGGCCCGGATTTTCCATGGTCTCTTAAGCACCAAGAGACTTGAAAAATCCGCACTGGGCCAACTACCAATCCAAACATGCCCTGATTGTGACCAAACTTTGCAAGAATGTGCGGGTGGGTCCCCCTCACATGCTTGAAAAGTTTGGTTCCCATCGGAGCACGTTTGGGTACGATGGTATGGGGAAGGCCCGGATTTTCCATTGCCTCTTAAGCACCAAGAGACTTGAAAAATCTGCACTGGCCGCTTATTACCAATCCAAACATGCCCCGATTATGACCAAACTTTGCAAGCATGTGGGGGTGGTCCCCCCCACATGCTTGCAAAGTTTGGTTCCCATCGGAGCATGTTTGGGTACGATGGTATGGGGAAGGCCCGGATTTTCCATGGCCTCTTAAGCACCAAGAGACTTGAAAAATCCGCACTGGACGCTAATTACTAATCCAAACATACTCCGATTGTGACCAAACTTTGCAAGCATGTGGGGGTGGGTCCCCCCCACATGCTTGCAAAGTTTGGTTCCCATCGGAGCATGTTTGGGTATGATGGTATGGGGAAGGCCCGGATTTTCCATGGCCTCTTAAGCACCAAGAGACTTGAAAAATCCGCACTGGGCGCTAATTACCAATCTAAACATGCTCCGATTATGACCAAACTTTGCAAGCATGTGCAGGTGGGTCCCCCCCACATGCTTGCAAAGTTTGGTTCCCATCGGAGCATGTTTGGGTACGATGATATGGGGAAGGCCCGGATTTTCCATGGCCTCTTAAGCACCAAGAGACTTGAAAAATCCACACTGGGCGCTTATTACCAATCCAAACATGCCCCGATTGTGACCAAACTTTGCAAGCATGTGGGAGTGGGTCCCTCCCATATGCTTGCAAAGTTTGGTTCCCATCGGAGCATGTTTGGGTATGATGGTATGGGGAAGGCCCGGATTTCCATGGCCTCTTAAGCACCAAGAGACTTGAAAAATCCGCACTGGGCACTTATACCCCGATTGTGACCAAACTTTGCAAGCATGTGGGGGTGGGTCCCCCCCACATGCTTGCAAAGTTTAATTCCCATCGGAGCATCTTTGGGTATGATGGTATGGGGAAGGCCCAGATTTTCCGTGGCCTCTTAAGCACCGAGACTTGAAAAATCCGCACTGGGCACTAATTACCAATCCAAATATGCCCCGATTGTGACCAAACTTTGCAAGCATGTGGGGGTGGGTCCCCCCCACATGCTTGCAAAGTTTGGTTCCCATCGAAGCATGTTTGGGTACGATGGTATGGGGAAGGCCCGGATTTTCCATGGCCTCTTAAGCACCAAGAGACTTGAAAAATCCGCACTGGGCGCTAATTACCAATCCAAACATACTCCGATTGTGACCAAACTTTGCAAGCATGTGGGGGTGGGTCCCCCCCCACATGCTTGCAAAGTTTGGTTCCCATCGGAGCATGTTTGGGTATGATGGTATGGGGAAGGCCCGGATTTTCCATGGCCTCTTAAGCACCAAGAGACTTGAAAAATCCGCACTGGGTGCTTATTACCAATCCAAACATGCCCCGATTGTGACCAAACTTTGCAAGCACGTGGGGGTGGGTCCCCCCCACATGCTTGCAAAGTTTGGTTCCCATCGGAGCATGTTTGGGTACGATGGTATGGGGAAGGCCCGGATTTTCCATGGCCTCTTAAGCACCAAGAGACTTGAAAAATCCGCACTGGGCGCTTATTACCAATCCAAACATGCCCCGATTGTGACCAAACTTTGAAAGAATGTGGGAGTGGGTCCCCCCCACATGCTTGCAAAGTTTGGTTCCCATCGGAGCATGTTTGGGTACGATGGTATGGGGAAGGCCCGGATTTTCCATGGCCTCTTAAGCACCAAGAGACTTGAAAAATCCGCACTGGGCACTTATTACCAATTCAAACATGCCCCGATTATGACCAAACTTTGCAAGCATGTGGGGGTGGGTCCTTCCCACATGCTTGCAAAGTTTGGTTCCCATCGGAGCATGTTTGGGTACGATGGTATGGGGAAGGCCCGGATTTTCCATGGCCTCTTAAGCACCGAGACTTGAAAAATCCGCACTGGGTGGGTGCTAATTACCAATCCAACAAACATGCCCCGATTGTGACCAAACTTTGCAAGCATGTGGGGGTGGGTCCCCCCCCCACATGCTTGCAAAGTTTGGTTCCCATCGGAGCATGTTTGGGTATGATGGTATGGGGAAGGCCCGGATTTTTCATGGCCTCTTAAGCACCAAGAGACTTGAAAAATTTGCACTGGGCGCTTATTACCAATCTGAACATGCCCAGATTGTGACCAAACTTTGCAAACATGTGGGGGTGGGTCTCCCCCACATGCTTGCAAAGTTTGGTTCCCATCAGAGCATGTTTGGGTACGATGGCATGGAGATTTTCAACAAACAATATGATAGCCAAAGTGTTTAAAAATTTAATAAAATCAAGAACATCAACTAAAATGTAATGATACTCAATAATGAAAAAACTCATAATTATTTATACATCAAATAAGTACATCAGAATGAAAATGAGCTACCCCAGGTAGTCTGAGGTTAGTCACTGCCCATAAATCTAAGTACAATGTAAGTGAGCTAACCCAGCTAGTCTGAGTTTAGTCACTACTATCAACGGCAACCCAATCAAAATCGTCATCTCTAACTGCCGATCTACGTGCGCGTCGAGGCTGCTGTGCACGTCGAGGAGGCTGTGCTGGCTACGGGGGTCGTCGAATGTCTACGGGGAGGTCTACCTCAAAGGCAAGATCGTGAGCTGGTGCCAGTGTACTCGGGAGCTCACGAGTCCCAAAAGCTGCTATAGCCCTCTCTCTCTCTCTCTCTACGTCGTACTAATGCAAGACGTCTCTGTCTATAAACCCAAAATCTATAATCTGCAATGGTATGTGTCTGCCACTCTGCTCGTGTAAGCTCCTCTGCTGTAAGGACACGCTGCTTATGAGAAGCAGCACTGCGGCTAGCACCATCACCCGAGGTGCCACTAGGACCAGCACCACCCACACGCTCATATGCTGTGATCTGGCTCTCATGTAGGACTCTCTGGTATGCATCAAACTCATGTGAACTCCACTCAATCTCTGGAGGCACCTCGGGCTCCTGATCTCTATCATCGAAGGCGTCGAGTCCCAAGTCAATAGCTGATGTAAAGTCAATAGGCATGCCAGTCCTAGCATCTACTCAAACGAGGCCTGGGTGAAGATCATCAATGCCCAAAACTCTGTATGTTGCTAGGTCGACGCATGCACGGCAAGAGGGACATGCTGAGAACTGTACTAGCTCCTGGATGCAAGACAAATGGAAAAAATGTCCACATCCCAGGACATATCCACCCACCAGTAGTGTCAATGTCCACATAAAGCGCAGCACGCATCACGTAGGAAGGGTGGTGCATCCTGAGGGAGAGGTCGTCGAAAAACCTCTGTAGTAACAGGCCGTGGATATAAAGGTAGGTAAGGCACTGTCACGTCCGAGGATCTGCGAAACTCTCGAACATGCAGCATCAACTGCTCTGCCCTATGCTGGTGGGCAATCCGCTCCATAATCTGGTGATGCTGTGCCTCAGCTCTAGAGCTCTCTACGCAAAAAAGTAAAGCATAAAAATAATTGATTAGTCTCTCTCATTAGGTATTACTTAAAGAAATTTATAATTTAGGACCTTAATTATAACTCTTTTACGTGCAAGAGAAACCTACCTGCTGGATGTCGGACTCTCAGATGTTGTGCCTCTGCAGAAACCTACCTGCTGGATGTCGGACTCTCTCAGATGTTGTGCCTCTGCCATCTGTAATGCAGCTCTAAGGCGGTCAATCTCCGCTCTCGCCTCTACCAACTCCTGAAGTGAGCCTCTCAGTGGTAGGTGTGGGACCCTACTTGACACAATCAACCATGTCGCTCATGTAAAAATATAGAAAAGTATATATAAACATGTAAATAAATGACTAAAAACACTTATGAAGTAATAAATATGTAAATACCTCGACATCTGTCGTCGATATCGATCGTGAGAACAGGCGTACCACATGCTGGATGCTCTCCGTGGTACTCCATACGTCGATGCCAACCTGGGTGCCAAGAGCCTCTACTGTCGACATAGGCACAAATGAAGGATCTGAAGAAGCTACACGAAGGGCTGGTGGAGGCCGCCTACCCTGGTCCTGGAGACGGCCTCGGCCAGCACCACCACCCGACCGATGGCTAGTGTAATCCACCTCCTCCCCTAAGACAAACTCCGCATATAATTGCTTTGCGAAGTATATGGGAATCTGGCGGTTGTTCGGCATCCTCCCATATGCGGCAACATATCGACTATAGATATGTGCCGCCATACGAGGATGCGAACACCGCGAAATAGTAAGGGGCTTGCCCGCCCCAGGCCTCATCCCACGACTATCGAGAAAAAGATCTAAATAGGCTCCATCCCTAATCAGACCAAGATCACAGACCTGACGATATGTCAGGCCAAGTATCTCGAACGAGATATTTGGACGGTGGAGATTGCATCTACGTATCTCGAACGAGATATTTGGATGGTGGGGATTGTATCTCTGTATCTCGAACGAGCTATTTGGACGGTGGAGATTTGATCTCAATATCTCGTTCGAGATACGTGGACGGTGGAGATTGTATTCCTTTACCTCGAACAATGAATGGTCGAGATTCGATTTTGATATCTCATTCGAGATACGTAGACGAAGGAGATGGGCTAGTCAAATATGCCTAGGGGGATACAGCGTGGCCGTGATGTGGATCCGAGTGGCATAGATATCTCGATCGAGATAATGTGGTGGCGGTGACATGTAATGGTGACATGGATGATGACTGGAACCCCGAACCTGCTAGCGTGGCATTAGTTGGTATCTCGATCGAGATATGTCGATTTAGGCTTGGGAGGCACATGTCGTGTTTTAATTCACGACGATATCACGATCGAGGTACTCTGCCCGAGATGCATGGATGTCCCAATTTTAGAGAGAGTGAACGAAAGTGAGTACCCTCATCTTGCAACCTCCCACACACACACACACACACACGCTATCTCTCTTCTCACACACACTCTCCCACATATAGAAACTCTCTCTCCCTCTCTCTCTCTCTCTCACACACACACATACACACACAGATACATTCATGCACACACACAAACACACTTCTTTCTCATGCACACGTGCACACACACTCACACACACACACACACACCCACACCCACATGTAAATATATATTACCTATAATATTATGTTTTATTATATTTAGAGACGTATACCTATATATACATGTGCATTTAAATAAACATATATACACATATATTTTCAATGAATATTAAATTTTAACACGTGGGGATGCATGATGAGGTGTGTTCACTCTTAAATAAGTGTATCTTATATACAATGTCTTTTGTCTTCTCTTTTGCATACATATGTATGTGATTGTGTGTGCACATACACACGTATGTGTGATTGTGTAATGTCTTCATGCGTGCATGTGTTGTGCAAGTGTCTTGATTGTGTGTATGTGTTAGTGTGTGTGTGTGTACATGGTGTGTATGTTTTTATATATGTGTATCCATAGCGAGTGTCTGCATGTACGTGTGTGTGAGCATGTGAATATACTCGTGTGTACATCTATGTGTGTGCACGTGGTGCAGGTGCATATGTGTGTGTGTGAGTGTGTGCATGTCCATGTGTGTGCACATGTACTTGCGTATGTGAGTGTTGTTATGTGCTTGTGTGCATGTATACACATGTGTGTATGTGCAAGCTTAAGTATGTGTGCAAGTGTGCATATCTCTATATGTTGCATATGTGTCCATGTGTGCGAGTGTGTGTATGTGTGTTTGTATGCGTGTGTGCACGTATCATGTGCTTGTGTCTGTGTGTTATGTGTGTGTGTGTGTATGCATGAACATACATGTGTGTGTGTCGATATACATATAAATCTATTTATATATACATGCTTACATACCTATAGATACACATACATACATAATATATATACGTGTGTGTGTATGTATATTCTCTCTCTTACACATGCACATAATATATATGTTTGTGTGTGTATGTGCAAGCTTGAGTATGTGTGCAAGTGTGCATATCTCTATATGTTGCACGTGTGTCCATGCGTGCGAGTGTGTATGTGTTTGTATGCGTGTGTGCACGTATCATGTGCTGGTGTCTGTGTGTTGTGTGTGTGTGTGTGTGTGCATGAACATACATGTGTGTGCGTCTGTGTGTGTGTCGACATACATATAAATCTATTTATATACACATACTTACATACCTATAGATACACATGCATACATACCTATAGATACACATGCATACATAATATATATATATAAGTGTGTGTATTTTAAGCATGTATACAAAGATTTCATTGAAAGATGTGATCTTCTTAGATTCAAATTCGAAATTGCATTGGAAGATGTGAGATTTGGCTCCTCCTCACGCTTGGAGGAGGACTGGGTATTTTGAAATAGCCCCACCTCCTTTGCCCACGTGGAGGGAGGTGGGGTTGTCGTTAATCCTGTATAGATGTATATATATATATATATATTTATCCGAATAAGTATTATAAATTCATTTCTTATTTTATAAATATTCCACTAATGTATAATGTGTATAATATTTTTATTGAGTGTTTATAGTATGATGTTAACTTGTACGGTGCATAAAGATTGGATGCAACGAACATCATGACTATGGTGGATGTGTGAGGAGTCGTTAATTTTCTATTGGTCATTTAGATTCAATTCATTTTGCATAAGGAATAAACTTAATATTCTCTATACACAAGAAGGGATACCTTCTTATGTCTCAGCTATTATGTGCCCTAGTGACCTCACACTCTTAATGACTATAGATCCATCTCTAGTTAGTGTTAATATGGTGCAATTGAAAATTGGATATATGAGTACACATGATATTTGTTTACATGTAAATTCAATAAATTTACTTAGAATTTCTTTTGTTTACGTGAGAAATAAAAATTGTATAATATACAAGTGTATGGACATATATCCTACATGTGTGCTTGCATGCTTATTCATGTAGGAGGTGGTGTGTTAAGCCATAATCACCTAGCTTCATCTATGTTGTTTGATGTCCATTGATATCTAAGCACACATGATGTGATCATGTGGCTAGGTAGGTCTTAGTGTCTATTCAATACTGAACTAATTACTTCAAAAATTGCATTATAAATTGATAGCATCTGACTTTGAAATGAAGGATGTCATGCACTAATAAGGACTTATAATGAAGTGAAGATAGATCTCAACTAATGATCTCAATATGAAAAATAAGGCTATTGATCCCACCTATATAGTACAGTATGTAGGTCAGCCTAGGTCAACCATCATACAATTGGTCTAGATGGACCAAACTGGCCACATCAAACTAAACAAAAAACCATAAGTCTTGGCATAGCTTCAAGGCCCATTCAAGATCATTTAGACACACATTTGGGCCTCACAACATAAGCATTAGATATCCTTGTGAAGATATCCTTCTACCTTTAATATGCGCTTTATAAGACCACTCTTATGCATCCTTCTTGGCATAGTACTAAGTCTATATAAGCTATCTACTAAAACCATCCAGTCCCACCTATAGAAAACATGAGGGTGGATGCATGGTAAGGGTGATCACTTTCGTTTACTCTCAAGGAAAATAGGATGTCAATGCAAGTGGGAAAAGTTGTTAGCCCCTGGAAGTCCCTGGTATGAACATCCCTACACATTTGCTGACATGTATGGAAGGGTTTTTAATTCAAAAAAATTGTGATATTTTTATCTCTCCTCTCTCCTGGATATCAAACCAAATCAAAATGGGAGCCAAACTGATCCAAATCTTATCCAAATTGAGTCAAATTTAACTTGGAAAATTCTAGAACCCAGTTGGACTTGGTTAGTGGCCTCCCCCACCTATAAATAGACCCTTAGTCTTTTGTAAAAAAATCTGTGAGCTATACCATGCTAGTATTACATTAAAATAATCATATTTTCTATTATCCCTTAAAAATCCTCTACTTTTGGAGAGCTTGGAGCTTCTCTCTCTTCAACAACTCTTGGAGCTTTCTTCCCAACTTGCTAAACCAATTGATTGGTTGGGGGCTTCACTTCTAGAAAAAGAAGCAAGCTAAACCTTGAGGTAAGAAGAAATTTTATGGTTTTGGTTAATATTCTCAAATGATTTCTCTTCTCAACCCCTCTCAAGCTTAAGAAGTTTCTAATTAGTTGTTTTAAGTTCAAATCAAGCTTTCCCTAAGAATTTTAATGAGTAATCAAGAAAAAGTTAATCATTATGCTTAATTAGAATGTTTTCTTATGTATATCTCTCTCTCCAAAAAGAATAGTCATTCCTATGGCTAATTCTCTAGCAAAAGAATGCTTCTCATTGATAAATTCTTATTTCAAAACCAAACTCTAAGCTTGTTAAGCTAGAGGATAAGAAAATTATATTTTTATGCTTTTATGTTAACAAAATAATGGTAAATTCTTTTAGATTATTATAAGTAGTTAAAAAGCTACTTTAATTGATGTGAAAGAGATAATCCTATCATTTTGGAAAAAGAGGAATAATAGAAATAGCTTAATCTAGTAGAATAATCATAATTAAATTTATGATTATGATTAAATTTATGATTTAATTTCATAATTTAGATTTAAGTTTAAGAATAGATCTTCTATCATAATTGTATTACAATGTCTTATTCTTTTTTAGAAAAAATAAAAATTATCAGTAATAGCAACGAAGCTATGGTAAAATTTTTAGAAAATAATATATATCTTATTTTTATGCATAATGCTAAAAGAGGACTTTCTACCATATTCTAGGATTGGACATCCTATGCAAAATAAATGATTTTCATCATATTCATGAGAAATAAAATTTTTATAATTATGAATGATTAATTGATTATGAGAAAATAGTAAATTTTGATAAATTTATTTTTATGCAAAAGGAGGAATTCCCATGATAATTGAGGTCCAAGTAATTAAATGGTAAAAGAGAAATTTTTGATAAATTTATTTTATGCAAAAAGAGGAATTTCCATGATAATTGAGATCCAAGTAATTAAATGGTAAAAGAGGAATTTTTGGTATAATTCAAATTATGAGTATTTATCAAAAGTAAAATTTTGAGCATTATTAATTTTATTGGAAAATATGGGTAGAATTGATTTTTATAAATCCCATGAATCTTTTACTCAAAAGAAGAATATTGAATATATTTCACTTGAGAAATTTGAGAAAGAATAAGAAAATATTCATCAAGAAAAAGTACCTCTACCTAGGCCAAGCAATTGGCAAAAATTTAGAAAAAGTCCCGTCGGTATCAAAAGTAGAAAATGTTACAAATGTGATGTGATGAAAATGGATGTGGATGTGATAAGATGTGATGTGATGTAAATGGATGTGGATGTGATAAGATGAGATGTGATGTAAATGGATGTGGATGTGATAAGATGAGATGTGATGTAAATGTATGTGGATGTGAATGAAGAGATGAGAATGAGATGTGGAGGATATGTGAAAGGATGTGATGTGATGTAAATGGATGTGGATGTGGATGTGATAAGATGTGATGTGATGTAAATGGATGTGGATGTGGATGTGATAAGATGTGATGTGATGTGAATGGATAGGGATGTGGATGAGATGTGATGTGATGTAAAGGGATGTGGAGGTGAATGCAATGAGATGTGGATGAAATGTGATGTGATGTGAATATTTGTAAATGGATGTGGATGTGGATGTGATAAGATGTGATGTGATGTGAATGGATAGGGATGTGGATGAGATGTGATGTGATGTGATGTAAAGGGATGTGGAGGTGAATGCAATGAGATGTGGATGAAATGTGATGTGATGTGAATATATGTGGATGTGAATGTGAATAGATGTGAATGAGATGCGATGATATGAGAATGGATGTGAATGAGATGCGATGATATGAGAATGGATGTGACGTGATGTAATGTGAATGGAATGAATGAGATATGATGTGGATATGATGTATTGTGGATAGAATGTATGTGATGGGATGGGAATGCAATGAATTTGATGGATGTGAATGGATGCGATGAGATGTGAATGGATGTGAATGTGACGTGATGTAAATAAATGTGAATGGATGAGATGTGATGTGAATGGAAGTGATGTGATGTGATGTAAATAGATGCGAATGGATGAGATGTGATGCGGATGGAAGTGATGTGATGTGATGTGAATCGGGATAGATGCGAATGGATGAGATGTATCGGGATAGATGTGAATGGAAAGATGTGATGTGAATGGATAGATGTGATGTGAATGGATGAGATGTGATGTGAATGGATGTGATGTGATGTGGATCGGGGTAGATGTGAATGGATGAGATGAGATGTGATGTGATGTGGATATGGGTAGATGAGAATGGATGAGATGTGATGAGGATGAATGTGGATAGATGCTTTGCCTTTTCTTGATGATATTTTGGATCGCATGGCATGAGAGATATAGCATTTGTGATGGATATTCTAGGTATTTCCAGATAGCATTGCACTTGAAGATCAAGAGAAGACACAACCTTCATGTTTTTATTACAATGTTATGCCATTCGGTTTAACAAATGCTCCTTCCTGGTACCGAGACAAAGATTGGATGAAGTACTTGCACCATTCTTATATCACTTTGTTAAAGTTTCTTTGGATGACATTTGTGTTTTCAATTCAAGGCATGAACATTCCAATAAGCTGGAGCAAGTATTCTACAAGTTGGATTCAAGGGGTGGGCATCTAAATCCAAAAAAGTGTTTTATTGAACAGCCAAGGATTAAGCTTCTCGGGCATGTAGTATCCCAAAATGGGATAGAACCAGATCCAGATAAGGTCAAGTCTTTCATTCTATTATCTTCTCCTACTTCTACAAAGAAATTACACACTTTCATTAAAAAAGTAAAATATATGTCAAGGTTCATTCCTTTGTTATCTCAACTGCTATATCCACTTCAACAAGCGGTAAAAAAGAATCCTCTTCAGTGGAATGAGGAGTGTGAAGAAGTGTTTGGCAAGGTCAAAGAAGTATTAGCGGATATTTCAAATATAAAGGCTCCTGAGTTCGACAAGACATTTTATGTGAATCTTTCTATTGGGATGGACGCAATAGGGGCTATTCTATTGCAACAAGGGAATGAATCCACATATATGAGGCCAATTTATTATGCAAGTAGAGTGAAGAATGAAGTGGAGAGGAGGTATACAGATGCAGAGCTTGTGTTGTCAAGCTTAGTTTATGCTTGTAGGATGTTCAGAACATACTTGCTACCCAAACCCTTTGTAGTGTTGACCAGTTATACCCTCTTGCCATAGCTTTATCAACAATACTAACCTGTCAAAAAGTATGATGAAGCGGATAGTTGAGTTGCAAGAATTTGAGTTCACATTCTTGATCAAGGAATCCACACAAGCCTCTTTAGCCGATCTACTCACATACAAAGACGGGGAAATCTTGGAGAAAGAGTTAGAGAAGCAAAGCAAAAGAATGGAAGATCAACAACTTGTAATGCTCACGTACTTTTTTTTAAATGGCTCTTTCAAGAAGAGTTTAAACCAAGCTACTGGAGAGATGGTGATTTTTGATCCTCAAGGGAAGGAAGTGCAAAGAGAAGGACTTGAGCTAGAGGCCAAAAGCAACAATGAACCAAAATACTCAACCTTATGTCAAAGTTAAAGGTATAACTTAACCTTGGAATCAAAAGGGTTGCAATTAAAGAAGATGCTTTGTTGGTAGTTAAGAAGGTGTTGGGAGTATGTAGAACCAAACATGTTCATCTCAAGGCTTGGGTAGGAAAAGTAAAGAGGTTACTTGGACATTTTGAAGCATGGAGCATCCAACATATAGACATGGAACAAAATCATACATGAAGCTGCTCAAAATGCAATTGTGTCTACAGTGGATGGACCTTTATATCAAGAAAGAGAACATCTTCATAAAAAGGAGGAAACATTTCTCATGATAGAAAACGTCCCACCGGATGTGCCAAAATCAAAGAGGTATCATTTTGTTAAAAGATGTCAAAAGTTTTGTCTTATTAATGATGCTTTGTTTATGAAAGGACTAGATTTAGTGCTGAGAATCCCATGGAGAGAGGAAATCTATCGTATTCTAGAAATGAATCGCGAAGGAGGTTGTGGAGGGCGGTTTGTGCAAAAGATACTATTAGAAGGTTATGTATGGCCCTCTATCTAGAGGGATATACATCACTGGTGTGTAAGTCGTGTTTCCAATGCCATAGGATGGGAAGAAGAGTGCTCTCAAGTTTGAACCCCAAGAATGTCATACTTGCTTTTAACATCTTTAAGAAGTGGGGGATTGATGCAATTGTAGCATTACCCATGACTAGAGGTGGAAAATGTTTTATACTATTAGCTCTCAAGGTGGGCAGAAGCCAAAGCTACAAAAGAAGTCAATGCAAAAGAGGTATCCAAGTTTGTGTATGAAGGGATTTGCTGTCATTTTGGAATACCACTAGAACTCCTCTCTAACAAGGGACCATGATTTAGAAGTGAATTGATGGACCATTTATGTGAGAAACTAAAAATTCAGCATAGGTATGCTACACCATACTGTCCTCCATGCAACGTGATGAATGAAAGATTTAATGTGGAATTGATATGCATGTTAAGCAAAATGACACAGTCTCATGAAAGGACTTGGGACTTGGAGCTCCCTTGTGCATTTTGGGCTTATAGGATTGCTGTCAAAGAGGGTACTCGCTTCTCTTCTTTTCATCTTCTTTATGGAGCTGAGGCATTGTTACCTATTGAGGTGGAAGTACCAACTTTAAAGTTCTTATTAAAGGAAAGTGAGGAACCGCAACACTTTTTTAGGAACAGGCTCCTTTCACTACAAGTAGCAGAGTTGGACAAGATGCACACTTGGAACACTATATCAAAAGACTCAAGAGAGAAGATCAAAGACAAAGGCATTGGTAAGGGTGATCTTGTGCTTCGATGTAATAGCAAGCTGGATAATACATTCCAAACTAAGTTCCAAACAAGATGGAAGGTTAGTTCAAAGTACAACAAAGATTTTCCAATAGCTCATACCAGCTAGAGGATTTAGATGGAACCTTCCACTCAATGCGTATCGGCTAAAGAAGTATGTAGCAAGGATGATGATGATTACCATAAGTCAAACAAATAAGAAGAAGGGAGGAGCAAGTTCATGTGAAGGCAAACAAGAAGAGGATGATTTCATGTATTCAATGCATTAGTTATTTGAAGGCTATAAGACATGAATGTCCGCAGGCTAAGGGGTGGGAAAAATATGTTAAGTGGATTTTTGAGAACCCCAAATGCATAAAATAATACTGGGATTCAATGTAGGAAGTCTTAGTGTATAGTCAATATCATGTTTTAGCCAGTTGTTATTACTGTAAGGTTTAACTTGGATGCATTCCTTTGTCATCATCTTTGTACATATAGCATGGTGTGAATGCATTATTAGGGACATGAAGCAAAATAGAGGTTGGAATTTTAAGTGGCGTCTCTTGGGAGAATTTGGTATTGGCACAAGGTTGCACTTATACCATTGAGACAAGGAGCCAAAATTTTGATAATTTTTCTCTCTACATTTGTTGAGGACATGGACTAAGGTGCCTAATTACATAGGCCATGTGAACACTCTCTATTTTTTTTTCAAAACTTAAGCTAAAAGCTTTGGCCTTAAGACTTGGTAAAGATAAAGGCTTGGGCGCATCTAAAAGCTCAAGGAATTGCGCAAGAAGGAGTGGAGGAGATCATTGAATTGTGAGAGCACTTAACGGACTGCATCAACCAAAATAGTGGTGGAGAGAAAACTACATGCAGAGAGGTTAAAAGGGTGGTGCCACAGCCGCGGTACACGGAGAAAGAATTAGGAAAAGAGGAGGTGGAGATCGACGTTTGTAGGCTAAGAAGAGCTATAAAAGAGCTTCTGGGAAACAAGAGGACAGAGGGTGTGTTGTGAAAATCTTGTGTGTTAGAGACCTTGTGTGTGGCCGCTTCAACAATTGTGGGAGAGAGAGTGTACTGCAAAGATCTTCTTTATGTTTTTTGAAAAGCACTAAGAGGCTTGTTGTATGTGTTTTGAGATTGCTTTCAGTTTTCAATGAGAATCTCTCTCTCTCATACTTGCGAGAGATCCTCATATATATTGAAGAAAGGGATCAGTGGCCTACAAAAGGTTTCTTGTGTGTATTTGTAAAATAAGCATTGGGTGTGGCTGTGTAGATCACAGTGTTCTTGAGTGAATCTCTCTCTCATATTTGAGAATTTAACATGCATCTTGAACAGACAAACCAGAGAAGCTAACAGGATCCTCTCATATGCATTGTAGTCTCATAATCCATCTATGTAATAAAACTGTCCCTCTTAAATCACTCAGTATTATAGTGTTTTGTGCATGTGTTGTATCTTCAGTAGAGTTGGGGTCCAGCTTACTCAAGTGATTGGTGTCTTGAATCTTGTAAATGCACGGTTGAGAAAGGAGAGGCATGCTATAGAGGATATTAGTGTTGTTCTAATTTTTATGACACAACGGGCACTTTTTTCCATGTGCTGTGGCAGGGTTTTTTCCCCATGTGAACACACTCTTGTGTGTTAGCCACATCAGCCCTAGGGTTAGGTCTTCTTTTAGTACTCTTGTATTCCACTCATTTTTTATCATCATCATTATCGAGTACTTTCCAGCATCGAGCTTTCTCTCTCTCGCTCTCTCTGAGCTTCTCTCACTATGTGTGCATGTGTCTCTATGTGAGTATGCAGAGCATCTTCTCCCTTATCCAACAAAAGTTGCACAAACGAGGTATCTCAATCAAGATATGAACATAACTCACAGCATAACATGTGCCCCTTCAGCCAGTTAGCCAATATCTCAATTGAGATCCCAAGCATTGCTACACCACAGTAGCCTCGGGAGACTATCCATGTCACGATAACATGTCACTTCCACTTAGGGATCTCGATTGAGATGACTCGTCAATTGAGATCCACGCGAATGCCACAAGGGGTCTCGGTCCACATATGTATATGATTGCCCTTTCAGACCATGTATTGTGATATGATGCAATGAAACCATGCCCCTCATGACATTGACCGCGTATGATCCTAGCCATTAACATATCTCAATCGAGATACTGGATTGCGATCTTGATTGTCCAAATATACGTAATTGCAATCAAGATACACCATTGCAATCTTGATTGTCCACGTATCTCTCGAGCAAGATATAAAAATGTGATCTCTACAATTGACATATCTTGATCAAGATACGATGATGTGATCTCAGCCGTTCATATACCTCAATCAAGATACATGGAAGGGATCTTAGCCATTCATGTACCTCGATCGAGCTATGTGGAAGTAATCTTAGCCATTCATGTACCTCAATGGAGATACGTCGAAGGGACCTCAGCCATTCATGTATCTAATCAAGATATGTAGATGTACTCAGAGCTATTCATGTATCTCGATCAAGATGTTTCCACTAAATCAAAGCTATTCATTTTTCCAACCCTACAACCACGCGTTAATCTAGACCGTTTATTTTGCCAACCCTAAAAGTTATGCCACATGACCTTGATCAAGATTATAAATGGCCTAAGTTTTTTCACTCATTCTCCTTCATCATTTTCACTTTTCACTCTTCCTTTGTGTTCTCTCTTGGATTGAAGCACTATTAGTGATGATTGAATCCAATATTAATGGGTGCTTTAGAGCTTCATTAGTACTAGAGTAATGTTTCCTTAACTAATCATTGAACCTTTCACATTGGCCCTTTACATTTGCCTACTCATTTGTGTTAGACTTGGGGGCTACATGAGGAGGGCAGCGAGTCTATTGTGGACCTCATCACAGAGATAGACCATGAGTTATCAGCTATCTGTAGGAGTGCTAGAGACACAATCTACATTACATATCGTATTGGACTTGCAAGCTTGTTCTCAGAGGTGATGTTGTCATCCCTTCGCAGCCTTCACGATTTTGTTTATGTAAATGAGTGGATAGCACATCATTGTATTGCTCCAGTATCACATGGCTTGACATATCCCTAGGTATGTGAGCTTGGCCCTATTAGAGATGGAGCATACTTGGAACTTTTCTATGATAGTTGTGGGATGCAGCATGTGGTAGGGAAAGCCCCTTACTATTCGCAGTGTTTGCATCCTCATGTGGCAACACATATCTTTAGTTGATATGTTGCCACATATGGAAGGATGCAAAATAATTACCAAATCCCATCTACTTTGCGAAGCAATTATACATAGAGTTTGTCTTGGGGTAGCAGGGGAAGGTAGCCTCCACCAACCCTTACTGGTGTGTGGACCCTCCATTTGTACCCTTATCTATTGTCGAGGCACCAGGTGCTCAGGTGGGGATCAATGTGCGTTGTACCGCATCCAACACGTGGTGTGCTTGTTTTTCCACGATTCGATGTCGAATAAATGTTGAGGTAATTATACATAAAGTTTGTCTTGGGGTAGCAGGGGAAGGTAGCCTCCACCAACCCTTACTGGTGTGTGGACCCTCCATTTGTACCCTTATCTATTGTCGAGGCACCAGGTGCTCAGGTGGGGATCAATGTGCGTTGTACCGCATCCAACACGTGGTGTGCTTGTTTTTCCACGATTCGATGTCGAATAAATGTTGAGGTATTTATTTCTTTTACAGCTTTTTCATAGTCATCTATTTTTAGGTTTGCATCTTTATATCTAAAATTAATGGTGGTTGATTCTTTGTATAGGGTTCCACATCTATGAGCGAGACTCACACAGGCACATTGTAGATGACAGAAGACAACCACCACTCCAAAGGTGCATCAGGTGTGAGAACGTCCATTTGGTAAGTCTCTCTAGATTTATAATTAAGATCTAAACCTATAAATTTCTTAAGCTGTACCTGATTAGAGAGAATAATTGATTTTTTATGTGCTTTACTTTTTGAGCAGGTAGTTCACAAGATGGAGACACAACTTCAATAGACCAAGATAGAGAGAGAAATTGCTAAAGCTGATGCAAAGCAGCACATGATTATGGAGAGGATCGCTCAGTATAGAGCGAACTAAATCTTCGATGTTCAAGAGTTCCACAAGTCCTCGGACGTGATAATGCCTTACCTATCTTTATACCCACGGCCTGTTAATGAAGGTTTTTCGATGACCTATCTCTCAAGATGCACCATTATTTCTCCACATAGAGATGAATGTTATCTATGCCTCAAGGGCATGGATGTGAATGGCGAATATGGTCTTGGATGATGCAAACATTTTTTCCATTTGCCATGCATCACTCATGATCCAATATGTTTCTCAACATGTCCCTCTTGCCGAGAAACGAGTCAACTCGGTTACATACATAGTTCTCAGGAGCCAATACGTTTCTTAGCGTGTCCCTCTTGACGAGCACCGTGTCGACTTGGTGACATACAAAATTCTCGACATTGAGGACAACCTGCACCCAGGCTTCACTCATGTTGATGTAAGGACTGATATGCCTCTGGATTTTACATCAATGAGTGACTTAGGAGTTGATGCTATTGAGGACAGAGTAAAGAAGCTCGAGATACCTCCAAAGATTGAGTGGAGTGCACAAGATTTTGATGCCTACCAGATAGTCCTTTAGGAGAGTAGGCTCACTGCACAGTGCACACACAAGCATGCAGGTGGTGTTGGTCCCAGTAACACCTTGGGTGATAGTGGTGGTAGTAGTGGTGCTTTACATGAGTATAGTGTCTTTTTATAGCTGAGGAGCTCACACACATAGAGTAGTTCAAATTTGTGGCTATAAAGAGGTTTTTCTAATAAGGCAAGTGAGGCAAAAGCCAACACTTCATGATACCCTCTTACACTCCTCTTACATTTGTCATAAATGTCACCCAAAAGTAGATCATATTCAACTCATTAGGCATTCTCTAATTGAATGCACATTAGCCACTAAAAATAGTGATTAGAAGTTAATACAAGATTAACACTGACACAAATTTTTTTTTATTTTGAAATGATTAAGATACTCTAATGAATTACTAATTATTAATTAATTTACATAATCAAGCACATCATTGGATTAAGCATTGAATTACTAAGACATATATACTGTTTAATGTGTAAGGTAATAAATAATTAAAGATTAATCAAGCTCTTAATTATGATCTCTTCTCTTATGCAAATGAAAGCTAAAATCTTTAAGTTTTTAATTTTTGCAAGTTATTTTGTTGTATTAATGCATCAACATCACATCCCTCTACCCTCCCAATCACTTTTTCTAAACTCACATTAATCCAAAAAGCACTAAAATATCTAATTTTTATACTCTTTTTCTTTACTAATCACTCTCTTATTATAAAAAACTAGTCCAATCAATAAAATTAATAAATTAAGATTTTTAATTTTTTTTGAAATTCGTTTGATGATAACCAAACTAAAATGCATGCTAACACTCTACTCAAAAACAATAAAGCATTCATTGGCAAAGATTAGCATTTAAAGTCTATGTTAAAAATACAAAAGAGGGCAAAAAGTTCACTAAAATGCTTCCTAATGCTTAATGTGATGCAAATGTTATGTTCTAAGCTTAGATTAACCTATGTTCATGCTACATGAATAATTACAACACAAAGACTAATGAGAAGGAAGGGGTGAAGCCAAGAAAGTGCGAAGCAATTCCCCCAATCGCGGGGGTCTGGGATAGATTCGCAAGGAATCTATTGAGGAGAAAAAGCTTTACGTCGGATGCGTTTTACCCCCATGATGGCTTTGTTGCTTTTTTCCATTAAGCTAAAAATTTTTCTTTCAAAACAAAAAAGAGCAAAAACACCACAAATCTCCATCAAACTAACTTGTTTTTTGTGGAAATCCACTATTAGAGAGTACAGTGACTTATATACAAGACCATAAGTATTCACACACTTAAACTAGGACTGGTTGGGTGCCAAATACTCATAAGTGGATTATTTCTTATACAATGCTTAATATCAAAATACATGCATGAAGTACATTCATAGGCAAGCCATTCTAGTTTGTTGCCACAGGCCCTTGGAGCAAGAATCGCCATAAGTATTCCATTGGGCCATTTTCAGACGGCCATCCAAGTTGTAGATTTCGCCATAAGTATTCCATTGGACCATTTTTGGGCGTTCGTCCAAGTTGTAGATTTGGACACTATTTCTTCATAGATTGATCATATACGCTTTTAGTCAATATTAGATAATTTGGAAAACATCTCATATTTTGGAAATTAATTACTTTATATAGTTTTGGACATATCATAGGAAAGCCATTCTAGCTTGTTGCCATAGGCCCTTGGAGCGAGAATCGCCATAAGTATTCCATTGGACCATTTTTAGGCATCCGTCCAAGTTGTAGATTTGGACACTGTTTCTTCATAGATTGATCATACACGCTTTTAGTCGATATTAGATAATTTGGAAAAAATCTCATATTTTGGAAAACAATTACTTTATATAGTTTTGGACATATCTTAAACATACCAACTTCAAATTTGTTGGAGATCATAGATTTAGATTCTACTCTTAAAGATCTTTCTAATGATATGTCACATGAGGGGATTTTGACAAACTTTTGGACAAGTTCACCATGATCCCATTTTTCAAATGGGAATGGGAATTTTTTCAAACTATCTAATATGGTGTTTAAATTTGGTGTTTCTGTCTTTGCTATTTGATTTAGAAATATAGTAGTAACTCTTGTTAATTCTAAAAAGGGTTAACAGGTCCACAAATTGGGTTGGTAAACTTTACTCATGTACACCCTATCTTGATATTCTAAGTTCTAAGTGGAGACCATTAGTCTGGATAGCTACCATTATTGGTTGATTGACACGTGACATTCATGCCAATCCATTATGTGCCTACCACACGGTGACACAATGAGCGTAGACAATCGCCTAAACCAAGCATGAATCACACATGGATGTGATCACACATTGTTTACAGTCACACTTTAACCCCTCCATCAACCTTACTTTCTTTTGCACTGTAGTTTTTATTACCATACCTCCTCCCATGTTAAAAAGTCCATATCAACCATCAAAGCTAGCTTCACATGATCACGTTTGTGGATTTTAGTTCTCTATTGTATCACGTCACTTATACATTATTATTCTTATCTGTGTGATTTGTGTGAGTTTTATACATTATTATTCTTATCTGTGTGATTTGTGTGAGTTTTATACATTATTATTCTTATCTGTGTGATTTGTGAGTTTTATATTGTGAAAGATCATACTTCTTGTAAGTGTATTACGTCACTTATACATTATTATTCTTATCTATGTGATTTGTGTGAGTTTTATATTGTGAAAGATCATACTTCTTGTAATCGTTGCTTGCATACAACACTTTGTATCCTCAAAACACTCACACTCACTAGTATGCATTAGGAAAGGTGATTAGCAAGAGGGTTAACAAGAGCAAGGCTCAATTGCACAATCGAAGAGTATTGCATTATGAGAGAAAGTGACTTATATACAAGACCATAAGTATTCACAAAATTAAATTGGGACTGGTAGGGGTCCCAAGACTCATAAGTGGCTTATTGCTTATACAATGCTCAATATCAAAATACATGCATGAAGTACATTCATAGGCAAGCCATTCTAGTTTGTTGCCACAGGCCCTTGGAGTGAGAATCACATTTTCAGGCGCCCGTCCAAGTTGTAGATTTGGCCACCGTTTCTGCATAGATTGATCATACATGCTTTTGGTGTCTCTAACTTTGCTATTTGATTTAGAAATATAGTGGTAAGTCTTGTTAATCCCAAAAAGGGTTAACAGGTCCACAAATTGGGTTGGTAGACTTTACTCATGTACACCCCATCTTGAGATTCTAGAGTCCAAGTGAAGACCATCATTCTAGATAGCTACCATTATTGGTTGATTGACACGTGACATTCATGCCAATCCATTAAGTGCCTACCACATGGTGACACAATAGGTGTAGACGATCGCCTAAACCAAGCATGAATTACACATGGATTCACACATTGTTTATAGTCACACTTTAACCCCTCCATCAACCTTACTTTCTTTTGCATTGTAGTTTTTATTACCATACCTCCTCCCATCTTAAAAATTCCATATCAACCATCAAAGCTACCTTCACATGATCACATCTATGGATTTTAGTCCTCTATTGTATCACATCACTTATACATTATTATTCTTATCTATGTGATATGTGTGAGTTTTATATTGTGAAAGATCATACTTCTTGTAAGTGTTGCTTGCATATGGCACTTTGTATCCTCTTACATGAGTGAGTGTATTTTAACTGATTAATATGACCCATAGTCGTTTGAAATCATCAAGCCTTAAAGAGAATATTGATAATAAAAATAAAAAGGTGTGATAATGGCTTTCTTTTTGCATCATGCTATTGCATTATGCTTACTACAATAAGGTACAATTAGACCTATTTGAAATGAAAAGAAAAAACTATATTTTTAATTTAAAAGTATTATATTTGTTGTCAATGTAACACCACGAGATACATGCACATAACAAGAAAAAAGTACGAACTAGAATGCTTGGGTACCCTTATCCTCTTGATTGCTTGCACTTGTGCATTGTCAACTTACTTTGAAAGAACATGTGTCCTTCTGTTTACGTATAAACATCTTGAAGCGCTTGAATGAAGATGGACATTGCAATCCATACCATTTCTACAGCACGTCTTCTTTGTATGCATGTCTTTCTTAAGTTTATATGAATAGCTTATAGAGCTCAAACGAGTGTGAACATCAAGCCTAATGGACATCAACAAAGATCTCAAAGTACATCTGCTCGTTTGTGTAAATGAAGTTTTAAAAAAAAACCATAAATAAAGTATGGTGGGAAGTTGGCACAATCCTCCCCGAAATTGAATAAATAGCACTTTTGATATTGAAAGCAAACCAAAACACATTCAGTGTTGAAGGTGGCCATTAGTCCTACGTATTGATACATGATACAAAATTCATTTTCAAATGTGGTAAAAAATTTGTAATTTTCTAATTTGCGAGGTACTTTTGAATCCCCATCTAATAGGCTTCAAGCTCATCGATTTTGCGGATGTCAATCTAGCATTGCAATGCAAAAAATAGGAGGATTGTCTTGCAAGCGATAGATCTCTCGATCCTTCTTGATAATGTACGCCATGGTGGTGCACATGAGCGCGTTGCCCCACTGAGCTTGGAGATTTCGTCTATGAAACCCTCCATGGCCATGGTAAGGTCGTGGCCACCGCCAACATGGAGAGGGTGCTCGCATTGACGCTCAACAATATCCCCTCGCATGGGAGCCACGACACTTGCCTCTAGGTAGCTCTAAAGATATGTTGAACTTCCATAAGTAGTAGCACAGCGAAGCCCAAGGCAATATACAAGCCGATCTCAACCACAGGCTAGTTGGAAGATGATTTGCAACGTCCAACGTTGGGTAGCATGCTGTGTAGCATCTATCCTTGTTGCAACATCTTTTTTTAGCATGCTTGGCTAGCCACGTGGTCTTCTCTGCCCACATTAGGGGCATTACTTAATACTCTAAGGCAAGTACCTTACTAAAGTCTACACCGGGGTGGGTGGTGGTGATGGTGGGTGGGTGGTTGGGTTTTGAAGGGGGGAAGGGGGGGGGGGTAAGAAACAGTGTTCAAAAAAACCCAGGTATAGTGTAATTTGCACTTGCAGATTTTTAAAATTACCTTCAAATTTGAAACTTAAGGGTACAAAAACCTGCATATTTTGAGGAGTTGTAGAACAAAAACCTTCAAAATTTGAAAATTTTCTTTATAAATAATCACAATTTTTAGATGCAGGTTTTTTACTTTTTGGGAAAATAGTTTTTTTCGAACACTGGTAAGGAAACACAAAAAGGTGCCCTGTTTTAGAGGCATTTATTCTGAACAGCAATCCCATGAATAAAATGAAGTGAAAAATCACATACCTTACAGTGGCAACAAGGCGCCATGTGCACTCCCATGTTGTGACACGTCTACAATTGCCTGGCGTGTTGATGTGTAGCAGCAAGCCATTTTAGCGAGACTTGTAGGAAGAGGTGCAGGCAGCGGTCGGGCCCGTGTTGGGTTTCACCTGTGGTGTTGCTTAGATAATCTTAAGCTCCTGGCTCTGTACTTTTCTAAATGCAAACTACACAGAACCTTCCTTACCAACTCATATCAGCTTTACAACTGGGTTCTCCTCAAGCCAAGGCAAAAGCCCAATTGTGCAGAGCTGTAGATAACAATGTTATCCTCCCCCGGAGAAAAGGGGGCTCAGCACTTCTTTTCATGGTAAGAAGGGTTAAACATCTCTATAACTTATGATTAGGTGGGTATTAACCTGGAGAAGATGCTGTAACTTGGGGACCCCAACACATACCACTTATGAGTGGTGGAAGCTCATCCCAAAGGTCTTGATTTTCATATTCTTGAGGACTCCCATAGGTCTATGTCCCGTGAGCTACTAGGTCATGATGCCTAGTGGGCAGGAAGCCTTCCTGCCAGGTCATGATTTTCATATTCTCGAGGACTCGCTTAGGTTTGTGTCCGATGGTCTACAAGGTCACCATGCCTAGTGGGTGGGAAGCCTTCCTGCCAGTCCAACACTCATGAGTTCTTGGCATCCTCAATCACTTACACTCATGAGTTCTTGGCATTTACCAAGGGGTGGCTTCGGGCATCCCTAAAGAAGCCTGACACCCCCCTTATGAAGCCAATTTAAGGCACTAAGAGACAACTGCTCATCCTATTCCATCTTGAACATTTAAGGGAAATTATCATGTAGCATGAGTATGTAGCCCAATAAAGAAAATTCCCCACTACCCTAGCCAGTACGAGCATCAGAACCCTAGGCCATGAACAAGATTGAGAAACTAGAAAATTATAGGAGGTTCAACTTTGCTAACCACCATGGACTAGGTAGGATTGGGCAGGCAGGACATGCAAGTATCAAGAAGTGTTTACTACTTTACAAGTCTTTTTTACATATCTAAGTAATGAGTATTGACAACTATGTTACAAGACCAATTGATTGAAATTCTCAGAGTTTATAGTTTATGGTCTTCAATACACAGGCTCCTCTGCAGTGTAGAGAAGTATCCACTTTGCCTTCTCACAAGAAGTGAAATACAGTCAAACTTCACCCTCATGAGATCAAGCACACCACACGGTACACTTCACTTTCATTCAACTAGCGCTATAAAACATGAGTATTGACAACTATGTTACAAGACCAATTGATTGAAATTCTCAGAGTTTATAGTTTATGGTCTTCAATACAAAGGCTCCTCTGCAGTGTAGAGAAGTATCCGCTTTGCCTTCTCACAAGAAGTGAAATACAGTCAAACTTCACCCTCATGAGATCAAGCACACCACACAGTACACTTCACTTTCATTCAACTAGCGCTATGAAACAGAAAAGGTACATATAGGGGAACAGGTGAGAAATGATTCGTAGTGCTCAAGGAATGTACTTTATGGCCAAAATAGTAATGGGGCTCACAAGACCATTATTGTTTAGTCCGAGGATGTGCTACCATGACCAAAAGAAGAACGCCTGGCAAGGTATTGCTCAGCGACGGCCGTATGCACGGCAGCTCCCAATGGGAGTGCATTCTCATCAAGAAAAAAGTAGGGAGAGTGCACAGTATGCACTACTCCATCAACTGCTGATGCAACTCCAACTACGGCAAATGCACCAGGTATTTTCTCTAAATAGAATGAAAAATCTTCAGAGGCCATCAGCGGCTTCGCTACTTGAATAACATTGCTCTCCCCCAACATATCAGCTACAACTTCACGTGCAAATTTGTATGAGTTCTCGTCGTTAATCAGAGGCGGATACACAGGATGCCGATCCTCCATAAAGTCTACAGTGGCTTTGCACCGGTGAACAGAAGCTTGCGCCGTGATGACCTGTTCATTTCAACAAACCATTATGACATGCACGGACTTCCCTAAAATGGCATCCTTTCTTTAGTGAAAAGAACCTATCACCTCTTCAATTCTGTGCTTCAACTTGATCAGGTTTTCATTCTGGAGAACACGATACGTTCCTTTGAAGATAACAGAGTTTGGCAACACATTGTGCGTATTTCCACCCCTGATATAACCCACAGAGATCACCTGCCAAGCATGAAAGCAAAATGTATGGGCATACAGTGGTTAGAGCTCCATCCCCTCCCCCCCACTCATTGTACTTATTGCACACCCAGATTCAGCTTTTTAGTTCAGTGCTTTTTCATTTTGTTGGGATGACAGAGGATACCCCACACAGGTACACTGATTTGTCTCATAGGCCGAGTTCGGTCTTTTGGAAGACGTTAATAAAATCTTTCTTTCTCTCTCTCTCTCTCTCTCTCTCTCTCTCTCTGGGCATTTTTGGCACACTGGTTTATACATTATGGCATTACAAAGGTCCAACCTGACTGTCCAGGGGGTCGGTTTCCCTAGAGATAATGGTTTGCAAGGATGAAATAACAAAGGCAGAGGCTACAATGGGATCTATGGCATTGTGTGGAAGCCCTGCATGCCCTCCTTTGCCCTCAATAGTGGCTTCAAACCTCCCTGAGCCTGCAAGAATATGTGCGGGTTTAGAACCCCATTTGCCGGCAGGCAGTTCGTCTGAGACATGCAGTGCAAAGATAGCCTCAGCCTGGCCAAGTGCCCCTTCTTCTATCATGCGCCGGGCACCTGCACCTCCCTCTTCTGCTGGCTGAAATAGCAATCGCACTGTTCCCTGCTTGTACAAAGTAGAACGGTAGACTGTTTAGTACATCTCCTGGCTGAAATCCTTCCTCAATGGCAAAATTTTGTTTTTGTTTTTCGAGCCAGGGTCAGCTTTAGAGTGCTGCCCTGAGACTTGAACAGACAAATGCTTTCACCATTAGCTTCATCAATGGCAAAGCTAGTGAGGCAAATCAAACACACAAAAAATCACAAACCTTCAGTAGATGTTTCCGTTCTTGAAGCAGTTTGGCTGCACCCAAAAGCATGGCCACATGTGCGTCGTGGCCACAAGCGTGCATCTTTCCATCCAACTTGCTCTTGTGCTCCCAATCAACAAGCTCCTGCAATGTAGTTCACCCAGATAAGACAACACAACAGCTCCTTTGCAAGGGGTTCCTCTTAACCTACTCTGTTATAAAACATTCAAAAAAACACTTCACTCCATTTCTAAAATGCATGCATGCCATTTGGCCAAGAGAACCCAATACAAACTCGGAACAATTCTTATCATTGAACAATCCTAACCCATGGAAAGGGCTCACATGCAGCACCATAAGTGGGTAATTCTGTGGCCCTAAATCGTGAAGGGCCTCTAATCATTGAAAATAATCCATCCGCTTGCCTGCAAGCCTGAAATGAAAGAGATTGCTTAACTGGCCATCTAGACTAATCCATTGAAATCATGATGCCTCATTTCCCCCCGGGCCCAATAAAAACAACCAATCAAAATAAGGACAACTAATTAAATCAAGCGATTTTCATTATGCAAACTATAACTAAACCAAAAATCATTGGCCACTTTTATTTAAAAAAAATTAAGCCAGTAAAAATAAACCACGATACCGTTTTTTACTAGCATTGCTCTCCCCCCCTTCTTCTTTTTTCCTCGAATAGGTTACCTGCAATGCCGAAGCTTTTCTTCTTGTGGCTGTGTAGCGGTCTCAATAACAATGGAGGCCTGCAGAGATTTCAAAAGCTCCCCCCCTTCCCAAGTCACAAACCTAGACTGCTAGGTAACATGCACGTTTACACCCTCCCCCCCTTATGTCGAAAAGAAAAACCCAATTGCAACGTTAATCTGTTATTTCCTCAGCCACGGGTTCTGTAGCTTTTCCCCAATAAGAAACCGGCACTTCCTCCTCTTTCAGCTTGGGTATTTGATGCTTTGACATCATTGATTTCCATGCTCAAGTCATATAGCAAGAATAATCAACCAAAAAAAGGTCCAAACCGTCTTGCAAGAAAACAAAAGCTTCCTAACAGAAAATTGACAGCTGTCAAATGTGGCCATTTCGCCTTATGGATGGGACTGACAGAGCAGGGCAGTATTTGGGAAACCTTTTTTTTAGCAAACATACACACTTTCTCTTCATTTTTCACCAAGCCAAAAAAATTGGTTTAAAAAAAGCTATACTTTTTTTGAATTTTTTGCACTACTACATTTTTTTCAGCCAGTTCAATTCCTTTTACAGACGTTTTGAACCAGTCATTTTGGATTTTCAATCGGCCGAAGGTCAAGCTGAGGCACACCTTTTTTCCCAAACAATGGAGTAGGGAATCCACTGTTAGCAGTCATCTCCTGTCCGTACCATATTACTCAGTAGGGAGTGAGGGCCATTGTTGTGGGTGTGCCCGCTCTCGTGTGAACTTTCTTGTCCATATTTTTTCCCAGTTTTTCCAGTCGGTGCACGTCAACAAACTCCAGGCTCTTCAGCAGGAGGTTCTTCAGGCTAGGAAGGAGATATCATCAGAGGACATGGCCATCACTTTGTTGTCTCATCTATCCCCTCAGTACTCAGCTTTCTATTCTTCTTTGATCACCAATGGGAGGCTCAGCACCATTACATGGGAGGAGCTTGTGCCGATGGCATTGGACCAGGAAGAGCAGTTTCTGAACCCTCCACAGGGCCGAGATTCTAAGGCTTTGATTGGCCAACGGTCGAAAGGCCACAACAACGACAACAACAACAAGGGAAAAGGGAAGTCTTCACAATCAAAGGGTCACTATTGGAGGAAATGTCCTTAGTAGAGCACCAAGAAAGGTGCTAATTCCTCAGTTGCAGCCGCAAAGATTCCAGCTTTTGTGCACTTGGAGTGTATGGACACCAGAGCTTCATCTTCTTCGAGAAGGGAGGCGGTTGGTCTCACGGTTGGGGATACTCAAGAGTGGATTCTAGACAGTGGTGCTTCCAGGCACGTTCCCAAGAGTTGTTATAGGATCTTCGAAGGCAAACAGGTCACATCTTTATTGGTGACAAGTCCACTATCCCGATTCACAGTGAGGGTAGGTTGGAGATCGTTCCCGATGGCAGAGGGGGTAAGCATTCCTCCCGGGTTCTTTATGTTCCATCTCTTGGCTTTCATCTTTTGTCAGTGCATGAGGTTTGCAAGACTAGCATGCGGGTGGAGTTTGATGAGCATTTTGTTGCTATATCCAGGACAAAGCAACAGGCCAGGTTGTATGGAAAGGCGGAGTGGAGAATGGGACTTACAGACTCTCAGCACTCTCTTCTCTTACAGATACTCAGCTTGGTGATTTGTGGCATTTCCATTTTGGGCACTTGAATGTGGATGCACTACAGCGGGCTTTCCGAGACCAGATGGTGGATGGCTTGCCAGATGTTGGCAGCAAGAAGGGACATTGCAGTTCTTGCATTCATGGAAAGTAACATAGGGAGTCTTTTCCGAAGCAGGCTACTAGGCAGGCTTGGAAACGAGTCGAGTTGTTACACACTGACTTGTGTGGACCTATGCAAACCCCATCTTTGGGAGGATCCTTGTATTTCATGCTGCTTGTGGATGATTGTAGCAAGTTCACATGGGTGAATTTTCTTTCACAGAAGGACCAAGCCTTTTCTCGGTTCAAGGATTGGTATGCTTTGGTGGAAAAGGAGTCTAGATTGCAGGTGAAGACTATTCGGGCTGACAAAGGAGGAGAATTTTCTTCTAGTGCTTTTGTGCGGTTTTGTGTGGATCATGGCATCAAGTGGAAGGTGGCCAATACAGGGTCACCTTTAGAGAATGGAGTAGTTGAGCAAAAGAATAGGACTATGGTGGAGATGGCAAGGACAATGTAGGAGTATCGTGATCTTCCTCGTCCACTTTGGGGAGAGGTTGTGGCCACGGCTGTCCATATCCTCAATCGATCTCCGACGACTTCAGTTCCTAAGATGACTCCATTTGAGGCTTATTTTGGCAAGAAACCAGATATCTCCCATTTTCGTGTTTTTGGGAGTGATGCCTATGTTCACATTCCAAAGAAACAGAGAGGGAAGCTTGACTCAAAGTCCCAAAAGCTTGTTTTTGTGGGATGTAACTCTCTTTCCAAAGGAAACAGGCCATATGACCTAGAGCGGAATGAGGTTGTTGTCAGCAGAGTTGTTGTCTTTGATGAGCATGTTCCAGCTTCCACTGTTGAGGAGCCACCACTTCTTGGAGAACCAGATGAGTATGAGGATGATTTCCAGGCTATTGTTCTAGCTAGCCAGCCAGCCTCAGTCAGTTGTTGAGGTTGACAGCAGGAGGCTCCGCGTTCTGTTCGGGTACCAAAGTGGTTGTTGGATACCATTCAAGAGTCAGGTGTTACAGAATATCCCTCTAAGTGGACCACGAACAATGGACC